>NW_027618279.1:0-12500 GCF_964187855.1 Myxine glutinosa
CCACCTCTCTCTCTCTCTCTCCACCTCTCTCTCTCTCTCTCCACCTCTCTCTCTCTCTCTCCACCTCTCTCTCCACCTCTCTCTCTCCACCTCTCTCTCTCCACCTCTCTCTCTCCACCTCTCTCTCTCCACCTCTCTCTCTCCACCTCTCTCTCCACCTCTCTCTCTCCACCTCTCTCTCTCCACCTCTCTCTCTCCACCTCTCTCTCCACCTCTCTCCACCTCTCTCTCCACCTCTCTCTCTCTCTCTCCACCTCTTGTTGCACCATCTGCACTACCACCGCCAGCACCTGATCATGTCGCCACTTTATTGTCCTGCTGCCAATGCTACTGAGCATGCACTCATTGCATGCTGCACCATCCCCTAACCTCCACACAAATAACATCTCTCCTCCTGCAACAACCCCCACAATCTCAAGTTTACTGGTGACGGAAGCACATCATACGTTGCCCGCAACAGGAAACTCAACAATATTGGCTCCATCCTCCAAATCTCTTTCCACTTCAATATCCTCACCCGCACACCTTCCCACCAAGTCCAAGTACTTTGCTGTGCCTGTCCGACTGCTTTCACATATCTCCCCTCCTCCTTTCTTCTCACCTCCCTCTCAACCATCTTCCTCCTCTCTTTCACACATGCCTTTCCCCATCGCTCATGCTTCATCCATCCCAAGCCATGCTTCCCATGCTGTGCCATCCCCATGACCTCCTCCTGTTGCAACCGCTCCATCTCATCCACCTCTGCTCTTGCATTCCACTTCCGACTCCCGTTCTTCTCTGGGAGAGCTTTACAGTGGCATCACTTGAATCCCGCAACATCATGAACTCCCGCACTCTCACCACCTTAAACTCCTCGGTTAATGATGTCAAGGGAAACTGGAGTTTTCCACCCTGACCATAAAAGGCAGTTCTTCAAACAGCGTGGCACTCCCAACCACCTCCTCACAAACCCGCTCACCACAACCTCCATCCTCTCGACATGCCCAATCGCAATATCATAACATGGCCACAATACTCGTGGCATCGATCTAAACTTCAAACACCATACCTTCAACTTACCTGGCAAACCACACCCATCAATCCTCTTCAAATCTCTCAAAAGCTTGTTTCTGACCTCCTCCACACTTCCCACATCATTCAACTCCACTGTATACCATCTTCCTAAACTTCACAGGGGCCTCTGACAATGATGGAACCACCTCCGCTCCCAGCTCAAACCTGTGGAAATGATCCACCACTCCTCGTCTCGCTACCGCACTCCTCGACTTTCTGGCTTTAAAGCCCATTCTTGCCCACCGCATCAACCTTTCCAGTCGTCCCAGTACCTCTACTGCTGCATCAGCGGATTGTTGGACAACTGTCAGGTCATCCATGAATGCAAACATTGCTGGCAAACTCTGACCAGGGGCTAGCTCCACTACTTTCCCATGTACACTCACCGCACGTATCAACAACTCTATAACCAGCACAAACAAAATAAGGGAGATGGTACATCCCATCGGGATCCCCACTTCCAACTTCTGCCACTGTTAGTCACGTGAAAAAGTAAGTACACCCCATGTAAAGTTTAGACTTTTTCAACATATTTCAACATACAGCTATTTGATCTTCATTTCAACAATATTGATAGATAAAGGTGATATAATATAACAAGTATCATGAAACATTTACATTTTGTAGTCCATTGTATAATTTAAATAAACATAAATGCAAATTTCGCATGTGGAAAAAGTAAGTACTGTTACGGATTCGTGACTTCCGTTATTGTGGTTTTCCCCCACTTGACGTAGTTCTGATATTATGTACTATATTTATCTTCAAAAGGCTTATTATCCAGGAACGGTTATTTAAAGTTAAAAAGGCTAACTTTAAATGATACAGGACACCGAACCGGAAAGACGAGAAGGTGAAGGGGAAGAAGCAGCGCGCGCAAAGTCGGTGACGGTGACGTCAGTGCTCCGTAACGAGCGAGGTTTACCGACAGCCACGGGGGGATTTTGAGTTCCTGGAAGGGACATCCAGCGATAAGAATATTCGGTGGAGTGGAGAAATCTGCGTTGACAGATTTGGGGCACTGAGATTCCGACGAATCCTTGCCTCGTCGCATCGGCTCAAGCCAGAGCCGTCAGCCATTTTGAACCCCGTGCTTCGGACACCGGTGAACGTTTGCTTCGTGTCATCGTCACCCCCAACATCCTACCGTCTGTCGGGGATGAGTGGGTGCGACCCCTTCGTCTCCAATTACGTTGCGGTTTGCTGAGGGAGCGGTGAAGGTGTGCCTCTGGAGGGCGCCGTTGTACAGTTTGGCGGGAAGAGCACCCTTGCCCACTGTACACGCTTCGGATATCGACTGGAGACCGAGATTCGGGCTTCGACCGGATTTCGTTCCATCGACCGCTGGAGCGAATCCCATTCGCCTTGGGAAAAGTCATAGAGACATTGAGGAGTGTCCGTTCATTTGCTGGCAGAGCAGTGAGTCACTTGACTTTATATAAGATATATATAGAGTGCACTCTTAATGGCCATTTGCTGTACCGTATTACCTGTGTGTGATTTATAATACAAGTTTGTTCATTTATAATCATTGGTGTGGTTTCACTATTGATTTTCAACACAGGGTAATATATTTTTCTACCGGGGTTCGGAGGTTACCGAGACCAGGATATTGTAGAGGACTCCGTAACAGTACACCCTTGGCTCTTATAGGTGGTATTGCCCCATTGCCCCAAAGGTCCACCTTCGGTTGAGATTCAACTTTCTGACAGATGGCCTCAGATTATCCTCAAGCACCCTCTGGTACAATGAAGAATTCATAGTGGATCCTATGATGGTGAGCTGCCCAGGCCCTGATGCAGCAAAGCTGCCCCAAACCATAATATTTCCACCACCATGCTTTCCAGTTGGTATCAGGTTCTTGTGGTCAAATGCTGTCTTTGGTTTTCGCCAAACATGTCTTCTGGTACTGTGGCCAAATAGCTCTACCTTTGACTCATCTGTCCAGGGCACATTGTTCCAGAAGTGCTGGTCTTTGCCGAGGTGTTCATTGGCAAACTTTAGTCTTGCCCTGATGTTCTTTCTGGACAGTAAAGGTTTCCTCCTGGCAAACCACCCATGGAGATCAAATTTGTGCAGCCTCTTTCTAATGGTAGACTCATGCACTTTGACATCAACAGTGGCAAGAGCTACCTGTAGGTCCCATGATGACATTCTGGGATTCTCAGAGACCTCTTTCAGCATCTTGCGGTCTGCTCTTGGGCTGAACTTGCTGGGGCGGCCTGGCCTGAACAAGTTGGCATTTGTTTGGAATATTCTCCACTTGTAGATGATCTTCCGGACAGTCGAATGATTGATTTCAAATTGTTTGGAGATCTTTTTAAATTCATTCCCAGACTCGTAGGCATCTATAACCTTCTTTCTGAAGGCCTCGGAGAGCTCTTTTGATCTAGGCATGGTGACGCCGCACACTTCAACAACAAAGAGCAAACCAAACTAAATGTCTGAGGTTTAAATAAGGCAGGTTCCTCCAAGATCCTCTAACGATGTTCTAATCATTTGCACCTGAGCTGGTGCACCTGATTCTAATTTTAGGTATTTGAAGTAGTGATAAATGTAGGGGTGTACTTACTTTTTCCACATGTGAAATTTGCATTTATGTTTATTTAAATTATACAATGGACTACAAAATGTAAATGTTTCATGATATTTGTTAAATCACCTTTATCTGTCAATATTGTTGAAATGAAGATGAAATAGCTGTATGTTGAAATATGTTGAAAAAGTCAAAACTTTACATGGGGTGCACTTACTTTTTCATGTGACTGAAGGACTGTCACAAACCGCATCGAAAACTGATCATAATATGCCATCAAAAAATCCCTAAATCTCCGTGGCACCCAAAATAAATCCATGGCATACCTGATCAAGGCATGCGGCACTGACCCATATGCATTCTCCAAATCCAGCCATACCACCGCAACATCCTTCCTTTGCCTCTTTGCCTCCTGTAACACTTGCCAGACCATTGCCGAGTGTTCAACGCATCCTGGTGATCCTGGTATTCCTGCCTTCTGCACAGAATCATCCACAAAACAATTCTCTCTGATGAAGCCTGAGAGCCGTGCCGCAAAGACTCATCAATATCTTCCCATCTACATCGAGCAATGATATTGGCCTAAACTGCTCAAGTGTCACAGCCTCCTCCTACTTTGGAATATAAACTCCTTTCGCCCTAGTCCATTGACTGGGCACCACTCCTTGCCTCCATACCACCTTCAGAGCCTTCCAAGGATACTGCCTGATGCCTTCACAACTCTTAAACACCTTGTATGGCACTCCACTTGGTCCTGGAGCCGATGCCGCCCGTGCCTTCCTCAAAACTGCCTCAATCTCAGACATCTTTGGCTCTGACAAATCAAATGGAACACCTGGCTCTGTCGGTCTCACCAAGCCTTCGATGGCCTCCACCACTTCGTTCCTCCTTGTGTCTGCATATGTGACATGCAGGTGACCTTCCAACTCTTCCTTTGGTACATTCAGTACACCAAATCGAGACTGCTCCAACAGATCCTTCATGAACTGAAAAGGATTCTCAAAGAACCTCTTTCTCTTCCTCTGCCTCTCCTTTCTTCGCCTCTTCATCCTTTCCACTCTCTTCAACTTCACCAACATCATCCTCCTCACCTGCTTCGTCAACACCTCAAGCCCATTACTCTCCCCTTCCACTGCCCTCTTCCATCTTCCATTCAAGCTCCTCAACTCCATTCTCAACTCATGGATCTCCCTATGCCTCCTGCTCAAACATGCCTCCCTCTCACCCCTCTCTACACACTCTTTCACTCCAAACGTGACACACACATACTCAAACACAATCTCATTCATCTTTCTCAATCTACAGTGCATTCAGAAAGTATTCAGACCCCTTCACTTTTTTCACATTTTGTTATGTTGCAGCCTTCTGCTGAAATCGTTTAAATCCTTTTTTTCCCTCATCAATCTACATTCAATACCCCATAATGACAAAGAGAAAACAGGATTTTAGAAAGTTTTGCAAATTAATTAAAAAGAAAAATCTGAAATATCACATTGACAAAAGTATTCATACCCTTTGCGATGACACTTGAAAATTAGCTCAGGTGTCTCCCATTTCTCTTGATCATCTTTGAGATGTTTCTACACCTTGATTGGAGCACCTGTGGTAAATTCAATTGATTGGACATGATTTGGAATGGCCCACACCTGTCTATATAAGGTCTCACAGCTGACAATGCATATCAGAGCAAAAACCAAGCCATGAGGTCGAAGTAACTGCCTGCAGAGCTCAGAAACAAGATTGTGTCGAGGCACAGTTCTGGGGAATCCTACAAAAAAATCTCTGCTGCATTGAAGGTTCCCAAGAGCACAGTGGCCTCCATAATTCTTCAATGGAAGAAGTTTAGAACAACCAGGACTCTTCCTAGAGCTGGCCGCCCGGCCAAACTGAGCAATCGAGGGAGAAGGATCTTGGTGAGAGAGGTGACCAAGAACCCGATGGTCACTGGCTGAGCTCCAGAGATCCTGTGTGGAGATGGGAGAAACTTCCAGAAGGTCAACCATCACTGCAACACTCCACCGATCTGGGCTTTATGGCAGAGTGGCAAGATGGAAGCCTCTCCTCATTGAAAGACGCATGAAAGCCTGCTTGGAATTTGCAAAAAAACCACCTAAAGGACTCTCAGACTGTGAGAAACAAGATTCTGTCGGTTTTCATGTGTCTTTCACTGAGGAGATGCTTCCATCTTGCCACTCTGCCATAAAGCCCAGATCGGTGGAGTGTTGCAGTGATGGTTGTCCTTCTGGAAGGTTTTCCCATCTCCACACAGGATCTCTGGAGTTCAGCCAGAGTGACCATCGGGTTCCTGGTCACCTCTCTTACCAAGATCCTTCTCCCCCGATTGCTCAGTTTGGCCGGCCGGCCAGCTCTCGGAAGAGTCGTGGTTGTTCTAAACTTCTTCCATTTAAGAATTATGGAGGCCACTGTGCTTTTGGGAACCTTCAATGCAGCAGAGATTTTTGTCCCCCGTCGCACCGCAGAGCGAAAGGGGGACTACGGTTTTCCCGTCCGTCCGTGCATGCGGGCGTGTGTACGTGCGTGTGTAAGCGAAGGACTGCATTCGAATTTGGTGTGTGGGTGCAACCCACGTCAAGATCCAAGATGGCCGCCGCCATGTATGTCTGATGCCATGTATGTCTGAACCTTGTGAGCGGAATATCTTGAAAAATAAGCGAAGTACCAACTTCTAATCTGGTGTGTGGGTGTATCTAGGCATAAGGAAGAACTCTATTGAAAATTGGGTCGCCACGTCACAATCCAAGATGGCCGCCGCCATGTATGTCTGAACCTTATGAGCTGAATATCTTGAAAAATAAGCGACGTACCAACTTCTAATCTGTTGTGTCGGTGTCTCTAGGCACAAGGAAGAACGCTATTGCAAATTGGGTTGCCACGTCAAAATCCAAGATGGCCGCCACCATATATATATCTGAACATTGTGAGCGGAATATCTTGAAAAATAAGCGAAGTGCCAACTTGTAATCTGGTGTGTCGTTGTATCTCGGCATAAGGAAGAACGCCATTGAAAATTGGGTCGCCACGTCAAAATCCAAGATGGCCACCACCATATATATGTCTGAACCTTGTGAACGAAATATCTTGAAAAATAAGCGACGTACCAACTTCTAATGTGGTGTGTGGGTGTATCGAGGCATAAGGAAGAACCCTATTGAAAATTGGGTCGCCACGTCAAAATCCAAGATGGCCGCCACCATATATATGTCTGAACATTGTGAGCGAAATATCTTGAAAAATAAACGAACTACTAACTTCTAATCTGGTGTGTCGGTGTAACTACGCATAAGGAAGAACGCTATTGAAAATTGGGTCGCCACGTCAAAATCCAAGATGGCCGCCGCCATGTATGTCTGAACCTTGTGAGCGGAATATCTTGAAAAATAAGCGAAGTACCAACTTCTAATCTGGTGTGTGGGTGTATCTCGGCATAAGGAAGAACGCTATTGAAAATTGGGTCGCCACGTCAAAATCCAAGATGGCCGCCTCCATGTATGTCTGAACCTTGTGAGCGAAATATCATATCATAGCATGTTTTCTGCGTCTTCCACTTTGTCAACTCACATCACTTCCCCGACGGGGGACCTAGGCTTAACGCTTGTTTTTGTAGGATTCCCCAGATCTTTGCCTCGACACAATCCTGTCTCAGCTCTGCAGGCAGTTCCTTCGACCTCATGGCTTGGTTTTTGCTCTGATATGCATTGTCAGCTGTGAGACCTTATAAAGACAGGTGTGTGCCTTTCCAAATCATGTCCAATCAATTGAATTTACCACAGGTGGACTCAAATCAAGGAGTCGAAACATCTCAAAGATGATCAAGAGAAATGGGAGGAACCTGAGCTAAATTAAGGGTCTGAATACTTTTGTAAATGTGATATTTCCGTTTTTTCTTTTTAATAAATTTGTAAAACTTTCTAAAATCCTGTTTTCTCTTTGTCATTATGGGGTATTGAGTGTAGATTGATGAGGGGAAAAAATGAATTTAAACGATTTCAGCATAAGGCTGCAACATAACAAAATGTGAAAAAAGTGAAGGTCTGAATACTTTCTGAATGCACTGTATATACACGTGTCTGTTATAAACATTACAAAATGCAATGCATTTATATATATATATATGTATATATATATATATATATATATATATATATATATATATATATATATATATATATATATAGCGGTTTTGAGAACCCACACTCTTGTAAATATGACATCATTAAAGGGTTAAAGGTAGCACCCCATCGACAGGCCACAAACACGTAGGTCACCATCGGACTTCAGTTATTTCATTAGTATGTGTATAGATAAGGCCATGTTTCCAATAGTTGAATCTGCGTTGTGTCAATCAAATAAGGAGTCGGCCCCATTCCGTCCATTTTGACAGCCTCCCTCTCCAAGCAACGCCATTAAGTGCGCCCTCCTGTCTGTGCCCCATGGCCCTCCCGATTTGGTACGCTCCTCGGCCAGCAGCAGCAGCCTTCGCTGCCCGTGAACTTGCTCAACGCCGCCATAAGCCACGAGGTGAGGCCTGGAAAAAGGGGGCGGAGCGCCAGGAAGAAGGTGTGGCCACGTCACCCAACCATCAGGGCGGGGCCGGTCAGCCTTAACCAGCCAACCAGGGCTGAAGTAACATCGCCTGATAGGTGTGGCTTTTGGGCTGGCGGAGCGATCGCTTGCTTGAGATATAAAAGTGAGCGCACAAAGCCCTTTTACAGGACTGCAAGGAAGCGCGCTGATTAACAGGACTTATGCAGCGGCGCTCGTTAAAGAGGACTTGTGGGTACATGCGCTTGGCAACAGGACTGATGAGAAGAGCTCACCTTGAGAGGACTCGTTGAAAGATTGGTGTTGACAGGATGTATTGGGAGAACGCACATTACAACGAACTCGTGGGTACATGCGCTTGATCAGAGAGGGCTTGTTGGCATTGGGAGCTCAAAGCAGGACCTTGGAGAGGGGGCGTTTGGCGCGAGTGTGCAACTATTGTGTACGCCGCCAGGACACCAGCCTCCCCCCCGTGATATAATTGTCCGTTTGCGTTACACTGAAGAGCTGCCTGCCGGGTTTCGTCCGCTGGACCGGAGCCGGGCTGGGGCCTGGACGCGCTGGTGACCTTCCAACCTACCATCTGCAATTGTGTGTGTGTGTGTGTGTGTGTGTGTGTGTGTGTGTGTGTGTGTGTGTGTGTGTGTGTGTGTGTGTGTGTGTGTGTGTGTGTGTGTGTGTGTGTGTGTGTGTGTGTGTGTGTGTGTGTGTGTGTGTGTGTGTGTGCGTGTGTCTGTGTCTGTCGGGCCCGTTTGTCCAGGGAATAAGTTAAGCCTGTAATTAAGATTGCCCTGTGTATCTGCTTCTTCCTCTTCCTTGTACATTCCATTCTTTAGTTTCCTCTTCTTTCTGTACATTTGTTAATAAATTGCCCTGTTCTTTTTGGTTTCTTCTTATCCGATCGTCCGAGTCTTTTCTCCATTGGGTAAACATGGCACGATCGGAACCGCCATAATCGGGTCTCGTCCTTGTTAATGGCCCGAATCGCGGCTCGCTTCGCTCGGCGTGTCCACTAACGCCGTGGTTCGGGCGGGAGTTATTTCCTTGCTTCACGGTCGGTGTTAGTAATTAGGTATTAGGACTAAGTCGACCAATAACCCTATTTAATACCGACCGGAAGGAATGTTGTAACTTCCAGGACTCGCGTCGGCCAGATGAAAGGACAAGGGGATTAACCCCCCCTTGATAAGGGGAGAGCCGACATCCGAGATCCGTAATAATATATACCTTTGTGGTGAACATTGCGATAAATATTGCTTGCTTGCACACTGCATACGAACATTCCCCATTTGTCAGCTCTGATTAATATCGAGATTATTCCGTCAGGAAAATGCGAAATATAAATGTGTAACCTTTCTTTTGAATTTGGATAATCAAGTGAAATTATACAGAAACAAATTGCCACATGTATTTCACGTTGTACAAATGATCATCAAAGCATCAAGAGTGATGATGACCTTTCTGATTCGGGCCACGTTGAAATTAAAGATCATTGTACAAGCAGCCTGCAAAATATTTTTGTTTATAATATATAAAATTTCAGCTCAAACCCTCAGAACACAAAATGACAATTTCTCCACCCAATTGATTAATGGCCAAGCAATGTTATTTCAAAATGTTTTGATCTTTACCTTTAATTTGGCATGCTGTATTCAATGGTACGTGCGTACATCCACCAATTGCTGACAACTGAGCACTTGTCCAGATGGGGAACCATTTAAGCTAATTTTAAAATCCACGTTTGAAAACATGCAAGTTAAAAGGAAAAACTGAGTCCACAAAACCTGTCACAAAAAGTACAAAATATAAAATTTATAGTCACTGAAGTATCTAAAGTTAAGGTTGTGGTAAATTAAACGATTTGTCACTAAAAACAATGTGAAACAATGTCACTGAAACTATGTCACTGAAATGTGAAACAAAACAATGTCACTCACTCACCGCAGGCAGGTAGGTGGCCTTTCTGTCTTCTACCGACTCCTCTCCGGCCTTGCTCCCCCAGCTCTCTCTGTGCTCTGTCCCCCAAATATTCCTACAGGTCGCACAAGATCTGCCAGCAACCCTCTGATGGTTAAACTGCCGAAATCTCGGCTCTCTGCTCACCTTCACTCTTTCATTCCTCTTTTCTCCCGCCTGTGGAACAAACTCCCACACTCCCTTCAATCCCTCTCCTCCCTCCAGGTCTTTAAAACAGCTGTTCACCACCATCTCTTATCTTCCCCCATCCATAACCTTGATCTTTTCTACCCCCACTAATTCACCCCAGATCCACCTTGTTTGAAATTCCAACTTCTTTCCTGGAAATCCTGGCAGTGTCCATATGTTTATACCTCTCCCACCCCCCCCCCCTTCACATGCCTCCCCACCTTCACATGCCTCCCCCCCAAAGCCCTCTCCCTCCCACAGATCTCTCGATGTCTCCATGTCTCTCGGTCCCTGCTCTCAAATGTTGTGTTTGTGTCCTTCCCCCTCTCTCCCCATCTTGTCTACCGCTCCCGATGTTATTTGTTTTATGTGTCTGTTTGTCTTTCTGTGTGATTAATGTTCGCTCTTTCACGAGCCTCGATCTTGTATACAAAAAAAAAAAAAAAAAAAAAAACAACTAGAAAACATCTTAAAATGCAAAGTCCGTCCGGTTCGTTTACATTCACACATCTTCTGCTACTTCTGTATGCTCGAAATAATGAAAACAGTTTAAAATAAATACAAAATGAAAATTGATTTCATGTAGCATTTGATTTCATGTCGTAACATAAAATCGTCAAAACAACCAGCTTCTAGTTTTTGATTGGTGAACTGACTCAGTGACCCAATATGCAAATTCTTAACATTTCCGGTCATTCGGATGAAAATTGACGATTTTAGGTTACTCTGACCTTTGACCTTTTAACCAAATTATTAATTTGCCTTCTCCATATTATCATAATAACGCTTTGTTGAAACTTTGATGACAAATCTCAAATAGTAAATTGAAATTTCAGGTCAATTGGATGAAAATTGATGATTTTAGGTGACGCTGACCTTTAACCTTTTTACTTTTGACCAAATTATTAATTTGTCTTCTCCATGTTATCAGAGTAAAGCTTTGTTGAAAGTTAGATGATCAAACTCGAATGGTAAATTTAAATTTCAGGTCAATTAATTGGATGGAAATTGACGGTTTTATCTGATGCTGACCTTCAACCTTTTGAACTTTTGTCAATTTCCTTTGTCAACATAGTCTGGGAACTGGGTGTCCACAGAGAGAGGCACACAGAAGTGATTACAAAACCCCATATCCAGCTGTGCAGGGATCAGGCTAATTAAATTGAATTGAATTAATAAATTTATATGTAGATTTAGATTATTGGATAAAAGTATATCGTTGTATTGTAATTCAAGCAGTGCTGTGGCCAGTTGTACCTGCCAACGCAGCTTAGATTGAGGCCATGCGTTCTGAATTGAGGCTTAGATCTCCCCTCCTCTTCATCCTTTACCTTCATCCTTTACCTTGAAACCACCTTTAACATTACCGGCACTGCCCTCTCTTGGATTAAATCATACCTCTCTGACAGACGCCAGTTCATCTCCATCAATAACTGCAAATCCCCCACTGCTCCCCTCCCCCAAGGTGTCCCCCAAGGTTCAGTTCCTGGCCCCCTCCTCTTCATCCTTTACCTGTCCCCCCTCGGTCACTTACTCCGCCATCATGGTCTCCAATTCCACTGCTACGCCGATGACATCCAGCTTTTCATCTCCACCAAGTCCATCTCCACCGCCACCCACTCTATCCTGACAAACTGCATCACTGAAATAAAATCCTGGCTTCAAATCAACTTCCTCAAACTTAACTGTGATAAATCTGAAATAATCATCATTGGCCCAAAAACGTTCACCAAGTCCACCCATAACTTTGCCCTCAACATCGACGGTTTCCCAGTATCCACCTCCCCTCACATCCAGAATCTTGGCATCATCTTTGACCAAACCCTCTCCTTCGACAAATACACTAAACAGATCACAAAGACAGCCTTCTTTCACCTGAAAAACATCGCCCGTCTCCGTCCATCCCTCTCCTCCGTGGCTGCAGAAACCCTCATCCACGCCTTCATCACTTCCCGTCTGGACTACTGCAATAGCCTCCTTTATGGTTCACCCTCAACAATCACCAATAAACTCCAATACATTCAGAACTCCGCTGCCCGTCTACTCACCCATTCCCGGACCCGTGACCACATCACCCCCGTCCTTTACAAGCTTCACTGGCTCCCCATCTTCCAGAGAATCCAGTACAAAATCCTCCTCTTGACCTACAAAGCCCTCCATTACCTGGCTGACCTCCTCTCCAGACACACTCCCACCCGCAACC
>NW_027618279.1:22500-78690 GCF_964187855.1 Myxine glutinosa
GTACAAAGGAACACTGCGGTACTAGGAGGGTTAAAAGCGACACAAAAGGACATTAAGAATGAATTAATAGCGACACAGAGGGAATGTCAGATGGTACGTGAGGGATTGACAACGAGGTTGGACGAGGTGACAGAAGTAATGGAGACGAAGGACCGGGAGGTGAGGACGCACATAGAAACGGTCAAGGTAGCCTTAGAGGACGAGATAGAGGAGACGCACCGGGAAATAAAAGAGGTGAGGCAAAAGTTAAAGGAGGTGGAAGAGGGGGTGAGTTAAATTAAGAAGGGACGGACGGAAACTAAGAGAGAAATACAGGAGGAGGTGATGGTATTTGTACAAGGTCGGTGCTCAAATCATGATGATGTGCTCGCTAACCAAATAAAGAGTTTGCAGGTGGCGAAGGAGGTGCGGAGACGAGGTGCCAAGGTGAGTGGCGATATACGAGGAAATGTATATGATGTGAGGGGAGCTTCAGTCGGCTTGGGGGTTGATTTGGATCTGGGTGTCTGGGAGAGGCCGTTGGTGAAGTGTGTGGTGGGTAGGGTGTGCGAAAAAGGAGGTGTGCGAGAATGTCTGACTCTGGGGTGTGTGAGGAAAAAGTGCGCACCGAGGAGTGAGTGTGCTGTCGAGAGTGAGTTGGTCGTAGCGCGTGTGCGAGGAGGCACATGGAAGCGCGGAGTGGCGAGTGTTACAGAGGATGTAAGGAAAGAGTGCACACCTGTGGTGAGTGTTACGGAGGGTGTAACGGGAGAGTGTGCGTGAGAAAGGTGTGTAACGGACAGGTGCATGAGGAAAGAGTGCGCTGTCGAGAGTAAGGGTGAGTGCGCTGTCAAGAGTGGTGGTGAAAGTGGTAAGAGTGACACGGAGCGTGAGTTGGTTGTGGCAGGTGAGGGAGGATGTACACCTGGAATGGAGGGATGCACACCTGGAATGGTAGAGTGTGTGTGGGAATGCACACTGGAATTGGTAGTGAGGCATGGGGTTGGGTGTGCAAGTGAGAGCACACCTGTGGTGGTCACAGAGGAGGTGACCGAGGGTGTGCGAACGACGAGTGTGCAAAGGTGTGCGGTGGTCAGGTGTGTGACCAAGTCTGTGAGTGTACCTGGGTGTGTCAGGGAAGGTGCAATGACAAAGAGCATGGAGACGGCTGGATGTATGAGCAAGGAACGGGCTGCGGGGTGTAAGCATGCGAATGGAGCATCGACGCTAACCGGGTTAGCGGTTAGAACGACGTTTAACCGAATCGGGCCCTCGGTGTGTGCCGGGCTTCGCGTGCCGCGAGGACCAGCGGGGATCCAAACCACGGCGGTTTCGAAAGAACCGCCGTACGTGATCCACGCTGGGCCTCGCTCGGAACGGCCGCGTCCGTGCTCCACTAGGCGGAGCGGGCAGCCCAATAGGAAGGGTCGTCATGGCGACCCCATTTTTGTTGAGGCGTTCCGGCAGGTCGAGATCGGGCCATTGGACGGCTCTGTGCCGAGATGGTGCGTGGGATCTCGGCCCGGGTATAGTCCAGTCAATCTACGCCATTTTGGGGTCGAACCCACCACAAATTGCAATAGTAATGAAACATGCATTTTTCAATGTCAAATTTAGTGGAGAATGACATACTAAAAGTCAAGGAGAATCGGAGCATTGGAACATTTCCAATTTTTGCAATCTTTAAGAGAAGGTTTTAAGCGAAAATCTGCATAAATTTTTCAGACCAAAAACTGTTTCCGTGCTAAATCCTTATGAGATCCTGCAATTTTATGTCCCTGAGGCCTGCAATGTAATGGCTTTATGTGAACAAGTTCATATCGTACTATATATACAAAAAAAATCGTTAAATAATATTGAAAATAATATTGAAAAAAATATATATATATTGAAAAAAAAAAAAGTGTTTTATTTAATAATTGAATGAACTGCGATTCAAGCACCAACCTAAGAGCTTATTCTTCTTCTGGATCACTTTCTGGTTCTGACAAGGTCACATTAGAACAGTGAAGTCCTTTGCATTCACTGCATGCGTAAGAGCATTCCAGGCTGTACTTGCGACAGCTGCATCGTAGGGTGCTGCAGTCTGTTTTGCAGCCACAGTGGATGGCATCTAGAAGGTAATCTGGAGCAGGCTTCATCTCGGTCATCACGGGAACCATTCTCTCGTCACGGATAGCCCATCCCCAACCATTGGCATCCATGGCAACTCCTTGCCACTGCTGAACCTGAACATACACCCGTAGGCAATGTTGCTTTGCAGATGCTGATGTAGGGGGCAGGGTACGAGGCTCAACTCTGACAGTGCTTGTTGAAACCTTCTGGTGGAAGCGTTGAAGCCTCAGCATGTCCAGTGTTTCCCCGGGCTGGGCATTATACAAGCAAACCAGGGCATTCTCTCCAGCTGTCATGACATCCTCTTTTGACGCTCCAGGAGTGTTGAAGTTTGCCAAAAGCTCGGAGAAATACGCACTGGAGTTCAGCTTCTTCAAGGCTGTTGATTTGCCAATCGAGTAAATTCTTGACGTGGTATCACAACCCAGGAGTCCATGTACAACAAGAAGCTTGTCACAAACATTGCGTCCAAGTGTCTTTTGCACTTGCTCGATATTCCAACATCTTGCTTGCCTCCTTGACGTCAGCTTAGGCTCAGGTCGGAAGAACAGGTTGTGAGATGTGGGCCCTGCACGACTGCAAAGGAGAACAAGAAGATCGGTGTCGTCGCCAACTATCACGGTGTCCTTGGTGTTTGCACATGCAATGGCTGTCTCCACTATGAGAACATCTGCATCTGCCCTGGCATGATGAACAGCGTTGTGCCGCCGTTGAAGGTCATCACTCAGTAGATTGATGAAATGTTGTTTATTTGTTTGGTTGGCAAGGAAGTCATCTTTCTTCATAGTACATACCATGTCCGTTGTGAAGTTGACAAGGGGACTGCTGTGAGATCGAACGCGCCTGCTGTGCGCTACATCTTTGGTGGAGGGTGCGCTCACATATCCATCGAACACTATGACAGCGTTACCATACCTGTCTCCAACATATCGCACGTAGTGACTGGCGATTCCTCCATATGTCTCGCCAGAATTCCAAGGAATTCTGTGTAGCAATGCCCCACCATCCAGAACATATTGCACATTCTGTGGCAGCACTGTGTTGCGAACGTCAAGGGGGAGTTGTTTCCAAATGGCTTCGGCTAGCGCTGGCTTGTCGGCCTCAAGCAGGATATCAGTGGTCTTAAACAGTGCTGGTGGGAAACTGCTTAGTTCGTACTTGAAGACATCTTTGAGGTCATCACAGCGTGATCCTGCCGTACTCAGACGTTGGAACAACAGTTGTGGATCTATCAGAACGGATTGTCTGCCAGTTTTCAATGATGAACGTGTGTCAAGAGTCACAACCTGATCTTTCTTCTTGAACGTGTGATCAAGAACCTTTTTGTCAAGCATTCCATCTAAGATCTTCCTGCCGACTGACGCTGCTTGGTCAGCATTGACCGAATCTCCAGCTGTGATGCCAGTGTCAATGCTTTGCAGAGTTGGATCGTTTCCAAAGGGATCCTTTGATGACAGGTAGCGAATAAGTTTGTGCGTGTCATCTGTGTCCCGTCCTTGTCGAGCTGCGCTTTGTTCTTTGTGCTGGTCACTGGTCCCATACTGCACTGATGTGTACTCTTGCAAAGCCATGTTGACCTCTGCACATATGGGGGTGGACAGCAGCCACGTGATCCTTTGCGGCTCGCTCATTCCACGACCCCTTGTTAGTCCCCCTGTGGTTTTCACACTTCTCATGAGCACTTGCTCGATCACAAGATCTGTGGACAAGCCGGCCCAGTACCGATCTGAACGCCGCACTACGTGAAATCCATTCTGGAACTGATGGTGGACCTCCGGATGCTGAATAGACAGTTGTGCCAGTCGCTGCAGGTAGATGTACACAGATGTTGTGTACAGATTGTGGCCTGCAGCTGCTAGGTAGGGCAACATGTCGTGCAAAGCGTGCACGTGCAGACGCCAGTCACCAGTGCGTTCCGACCTCAGGAATGTCCTCAGAATGTCTATCATGTCCATGTATTGCAGCCATAGCTGTGCTGTACGCAGATCCTTCTTCGATTGTCGAGCAACATTCATGATGTCACGAACAGAGTCCAGAACCGGGGCTGAAAGGATATCTTCAGTGCAACCCTCACCCTTCAACAATGAATCATACAGGTTTCGTAGCTCACACAGGTCAACTGGGCCAGCTCCCACACTTTGCGACCCTGACTCGGTATCACGCGGATCCATGGCTGCCTGTCCTGCCTTGGTATCATGCGGATCCATGGCTGCCTGTGCCTCATCTATGCTTTGCATTATCGCGTCTTCACTTGGTTCGTCATCTCCTGTAGTGCCCTGAGGGCCATCATCCTGAGCCTGCAAACAAGCAGGCACTAGCGTACCAAGTACCCTTTCTGCGAGGAGAGTGTTCAGTGCTGCATCAACCAAGAGATGACCACGGATAGCTCGGTCATATGCCTTGCCAGAGAGCATGTGCGTTAGTGTTCTCAGCATACACCAGTTCCAGAACAGAGCGCAGTCCAGATCCTGACATGATATTTCCAATACTCCCCAAGAAGCTCATCAACGTGTGGAAGCCTCCCAAGCGCAGTACAACCTTACGCAAGTCACTGCCCTCCGGTTGGCTTTCGATGATGGTAAGCGCCTTCCACCAAAGTGGTTGGTCAAATGTGATGATGACCTTTGCGTTGTACTGTTTGGCGTGCTCACATAGAAATGTCAATGTTGAATAGATGCAAGTTGGATCACTGCTGTTCATGTCGATCATGGGAAGCAGAAAGATTGCAGACTGACCTGGATGTACACCAGTGTGCACGGCTTGCATCATGCCAGACCATGCTGGTCGTGGTGAGCGCAATGTGAGGGACAGCTTCCAGAGGAGGTCAAGGTTGGTAGATCTGTCCTTTTCCATCTCATCTTGCAGAACCTCATACCTCAGAGTATCTAGACCATCGCAAGGTGATGTCAGATGCCGGATGTTTATCCGACCCACAGCTTCAACATCCTTCAGTGTCACAGATAAACGTGGCACTCTTGTTGATGTCCGGCGGGGGCCAGGAGTGACAGACGCAATCATTCCCATCCCGTGGAATGTGTTGAGGCCATCTATTGTACGGATGTTGTGATCGACATTGTCCGCCATATATTGGATGACCTGCTCTGGCCGGTAGTTTGGTATGTCTGTCCCTAGTGTAACTGCTGCACTCCGTTCATACCTTTGTATCTCATGATAAGAACTGCAATATCCGTGAGCATGGAGCGTGTCGATCAAGAACTTTGAGAACAAGAACAAGGGCATAAGGCCTGTCTTACACTCTTAAACACTTACATTTCTGACATCTTTTGAGAATGTGAACGAAATAACAAATTAAGTGCATTATTTTGTGCCATTTTTATTAGCTTATTTTCGTGCATAACTGTCAAAAAGTGGTTGCTCGAAATGAATGTGTTCCAATGCCTCGTTATTCCTTGACTTTTACTATGTTATTACATGGGTCAAAAGAAGCAAAAATGCCAAGTTTCATTACTATTGCAATTTGTGGTGGGTATATTCGTAAAATGACCGGCCTAGTAAGCCCCCGTCCCTGCACCGAATTCCGGACGCATCCAACCGCCGGCACCAAGCAACCCGCATTCATTGCTCGGCTTTACGAAGCAGAGGTTTGGAAAGGAATTGGCGCACCGAGAGGCTCAAGTGAGTAGACGTGTGATGATGAGAATAGTGGTTTGGACCCGAAATTTAAAAAACAAAATTTGATGATTGGCAGATGATTGGCAAATTTTTGATTTGTTGAATTTGGACGAGCAAAATTTATAGTGAGAGATGCCCGATGTGGTGGGATGGCAACTCTGCCATCTCTCACAGCGGGGGCAAAGGAGCACTATATTTATGGGGTTTATGGCAGTGAAAACTAGCCCGGGAGGGTTTGGATAAGGTGTAGGGACCAAGAGATGACCTTAGGTAACGTTAAGATTAGGTAGTGACAATGATACCTGTAGTGGGGACGCAGGTAGATTAGTGTGGATGATAATGACGTGGTATGTGCTTAGTTTAAAGGGAAGACGGGGAGCACTAAGTTAGCAGGGCACCAGGTAGTTCAGATGATGCCATGTGAGTGTTGGAGGTGTATTCAGAAGTGTATTGTGAAAAGTGTGTAAGGAACAGGTGTGATTGCACAGGTGTGATTGCACAGGTGTGCAACTGAACAGGTGTATGGAGCAGTGTGTGAGTGAGTGATAGTGATGTGAGTTGTGCTGACCAAATGGTCCAGGAAGGAAGGAGGGTGCAGGTGGCACCAGGTGTGATTGCACAGGTGTGCAACAACAGGTGTATGGAGAATGGTCGTGTGAAATACATGGAGTGTGGAATACATGGAGTGTGGAATATATGGCGTATTGGAATGGATGGTCGTGGAGTGAGTATGGGGGAATCTGTGGAGTGGAGTGGATGGTGCGATGGTGTGGATGGGGGGAAAGGAGGATGGACCCCATCACGAATACCCGGGGAGGGTAGTGTAAGTGTTAGGTAGAGGGTATAGGTAAATTGTGGTTGGATATTGGCATCTGTGGTGCGGGTGAAAGAATGGTGATTGGATGGGTGCATTAGTGTTGTGGAAATGGCTGGGCGTGTAGCCTGTTAGTGTGGGCACTCCACCACTGTGAGGATGTCGGCCAGGTGAGGCCGCAGGTGGGCTCTGGGAGCCGGTAGTTGTTGTGGATGGTGCCCGAGGATCCGGAGGACGGACCCGGGTAGCCCAGTGCCAGAGGGCACCGAGTGGGGTGACAGAGCCAGGAGGGGCCTTCCCCAGGTAGATAGGTTAGGGTAAGGAGCAGGTAAGCTCGGAGGCAACTGCAGTGGTGGAGGTGTGCAGGTGGGTAGGCCTGCTGGGAGAGCTACACGCCCCAGTCCTGAAATTGTGCAAGGGCACAGGGAGTTGAATCAGGGGAGTGAGACCCCAAATTGAGAAGCACCACAGTTTGGTCAATGGGAATTGGTTTTTAGAACCCATAGTGTAAGTTGGCCAATGGATTGGCAGGGAAAGACCCCGGCTAGTGTAAAGTGTGTTAAAGTCATTTCGAGGATAGTTTGGATTAGAAAATCTCCTCGCACCATCTACATCCACTCACCTGAGGTGACGTAACTCCACACCATGCCATGTTTTATTATTTTTATTGTGCAAATGTTTGGATTGTGAGACGCATCATGACGTGGGTGTGACATTGTGCTGTAGTTCCATCACTTCCTCCTTATGAGGATTGATGATGAATTGCGTGATGGCAAATTTTGGATAGAGGGATTGTGGAGACGAATTTGGTATAGGGGAAATATGGGGAAGACGTGACATTAGCGACGAATTTGTAAATGTGTAGATTTTTGTAAATATGGGGTAAGGGCAAGGGTAGTGTAGGTGACAGGGGGGGTGACGTACGGTAGGGACGAGCTTTCTCATTTCGCTCTCCGTACGCACTTCACCTTGCATTGCCTTGATTGATGTGTACCCTTGTGACCTTACCCCTCGCTCATCTGTCTTTTCCCCCTTTTGTCTCCCACATGAGGACCTGTGCGCCACTGGGCGCCGAAGGGAGCGTGCGTGAGTCCGCCATTGTGCGCCCGGAACTCCCAGAACCAGCTGTCTGCATCGATGCACCACCTTATGGACCACATGTCAGTGGCTGAGCACCACTTATGGACCCCATGGGTTGGGGCGTGGCCCCTCTGCTGGAACCGGCCCTGAAGGCCCGAAATCTTGCTGGCGGACCTTAGCCACAGGGCACCGATGCCCCACAGGTGAACCATACATAGTCGGCCCCTGTGGGCCATAAATAAATAAAAATGGACACGTTTCGTGAATTTTATTAATCCAAATAGGCCGCCAGCAAAGATGACAACAACAGGAAGAAAGCAAATAGCCAGCAGAGGGAGCCGAAGAGCAAGAGACCACCAGCAGGGTTAGGGGTTTGTTTGTTGTTTTTATTTTATTGAACAATGATGACTGTGCACCGATTGGTGCTTGAGGGTGTGTTGGTGCGTTTTGGGTGCTTCATGGTGCGTCGATGCAGAGCAGACTGTCTCCCCCCCCAAAAAGAACAATCACAGATCCTGGGTTAGTTTTGTAAATAAAGTAACGTCACTGTAAATAATGCTCCCCACCGTAAATGTATAGTTTGAAGACCAATTCCGCAATTCGGTTAGCTGTGGGCGTGAGTCTGTTAGGTAGGGTGCAATGGAGCAGCGGGACATATTTATTTATGTTTTAAAACTGTCGCACTCAGGGTCAGGTTAAATGTAGAGGGAACTACACCTACGTGCCACACTAAAAGTTAAAGTTATAGGCCCGGGACGTGCCAAAGAGGAGGAGGGTGCAGTGTTGTGGACATGAGAATGGTTTTTTTTTTTTTTGTTGTTATTATGTAAATTGTTGTTAGAATATCGCCCTCCTTACTCCAGTGTTGTATAAAGGTCAAAGGGCGTTCCCGTAATTAGTTCCATAAAGCATACATGAAGGACACCATAATATCCCTGTTCAGTAGCTTATTTCCTTATTATGTGTATTAGGGTAAGGCCTTGTCTTCCATTAAGATGACACTCCATTGCACCAAGTGAAATAAGATAGATTCCCTTTCATTCCCCATTCCCACTCCCAAAACTTCTACTGCCAACTACAATAGCCGCCATTAAGCATGTGCTCAGCTCGGGGAAGAAGGGCGTGCCCACCCATCGTCATCAAGGGTGGAGTCAGAGGGCCTGTGCCCACCAATCAGGGCCGAAGCGAGCTCACCGAGGGGCGTGTCCTGAAGGCCGGCGGCTTGATCGCCTGAGGCGCTATAAAAGCGCGCGCGCAAGACCCGAGTGCGTGGTTGGACCAAGCGAGAGACGTGCAGAGGGACGTGCAAAGAGTGTGGTTGGACCAAGCAAGTGAGAAAGTGGTTGTTGGACCAAGCAAGTGAGAAAGTGTGGTTGGACCAAAAGGGAGACGTGCAAAGAGAGTGGTTGGACCAAGCGAGAGACGTGCAGAGGGACGTGCAAAGAGTGTGGTTGGACCAAGCAAGGGAGAAAGTGGTTGGACTGAGTACGAGAAGAGTTGAGTTGAGTACGAGAAGAGTTGAGTAAGGGATCCCCAAAAAGAGCAGCTCCAGCCACCGCAAGTTCAGTCACAGCAGCTTCAACCACAGCAGCAGCAGCCACAGCAGCTTCAGCCACAGCAGCTTGGGGACCTTGACGGCAGTTTTTGAGCAGGGCCGCGAAGGAACGGCGGCTGTTAAACGCGCTGATCGATAGAGGGCGGCGGCTGCTCATCCCCGACCCGACCGTGCTGCGGGTCCAGCTGAACCTTCCTCCCCCTCCAGCCATCCACCTCCTGCCATTCCGATCATCATTCCCCGCGTGAGTCTGTCTTTGTTTGTTCTGTCCCTGGGTATTAATTAAGCTTGTATAAGTTAATATTTGCACTGTGTCACCTGCTTTTTCCATTTTCCCTGTATATAACCTTGACTGCTCCTTTTGCTTAGTGTGTGTAAATAATAAATCCTGTTACTCTTCTGTACGTCTTCTTCTTCTCCCTCTTTACATTCGGTCGCTTTAGAGGTTTCCAAATTGAATACCTGTGGCGCGATTTCGGCCAACGTCCAGGAATCGGGTTAGTCGGGGTAACTGTTCGGCCATCCGCTCGGCAAAACAACATCTTATCCGTGGTCCGTAACAATATATTGTCACGCAACTCTGATTAACAACAGAGGTGCGGATGCCGATCACGAAGGCTTTACTCCCGAGGTGAAAACTCAATGGCGGATTCCAAAACCCACAGCCCCAAGCGCGCGGAATGGAGGGGAGTGTCGAGAGCCTCTACAGCCTTAACTATCAAATCAACCCGGTAAACTGCGTTCAGGTATTTGTACCAGAAAATAATACAAGGGTTTATTGTGAAAAGCAAGGAGAGGAAAAAGCACGCGCTGGTAATCTAATGCTTAATTTGGGATCCCACACACCAGATATCGAATACAAGACGGGGGATATGAATACCAAAATAAAGACGTTCGTTATGTTATTGTGAACGCGGAGCTCAGCCTTATCTGGTCTCGTCGTTGGATTTGGCCGCTGTCCAACATGCGGCTCCTTTCGTTTAGCGGCACGCCTTGCTCCAAGTTCCAAAGCCCTGAGCACCGAGCACCACACACCAAGCACCGATCACCACGAGGTCGACAGCAGGACAACGACCTCTACTCGGGCTACTCCTCAGCCCAACTCGGGTCGGGATCTCTCTGAACGACTCGACCGGGCTGCTCAAAACGACTCCTCGTGTCGACTCGACTGCGCAATGTCGTTCGGCAACTGGCGTTCAGCAACTCCCTATGGTTCAACTGCCGAACTCTGCGAACTGCGAACTGACAACTCAACTCGGGCTCTCTCTCTGCTCTCGGAATCTGCCAACTCTCCTCGTGCGCACCTCAAACGAACTCTCGTTCTGAACTCGAACACTCAACTTGTGACCTCCCTGAAAATGGCGCTCGGCCCATGTTACTCAACTCGACTCGGGATCCAACTCTAGGGCCAGGAATGAACTGCTGCGCACCGTCCTGTCTTGTCTCAAAAAACAACTCTGGTTATGGCGCTCGTCACAACTTCCAACTGCTCCATTCCGAACTGCCTGTGCACACGAACTGCTCCAAAATGGCGCTCGGCAACTGCTCGTACGAACTGCACTCGTATCGACTCTCGATCACGTTCTCTCTCCTTCGACTCAGGAATGTCACTCTCTCCTTCGACTCTGCGCCAGGAAGGCAACAAGTCTCAACTGCGCCATGGCGTTCCGCTCTCCATCTAGCCTCGGCCGGTGACGTCATCTCCGGCGCGCTGCCAACCAATCGGTCTCCTCCACCGACTCGCCTGCTCGTTCAGGTCACACCCACTGCGTCACTCACTCCCGTCCCCTACTCCGTGGTCGTAGCACGTGCTATGCGAGGTGGATAGGCCTCCGGAGGTGTAAATGGTGGCGGCCATTATCGGCGGTATCCTGGCCTGATTTCTTCCTTGGTCATGTCAGGGGGAGGGCGTTATTATTGTTGTATTAAGGGATCCTAACCAAGTGTCTATGTGGTCTGCAGTGCCATAAGGGACAAAGGTTTGATTACCAGCTGAGACATACAAGGGCTCTACTCATTATTCCCTACACTACTTAACACACGAATCTCCTGGTAGATTCACAATTATACACCTTAACCGACCAAAACGCCTACACATGGACTTATTACAGGTAGTGTTCCTTTCCGCGACACACGAAGCATGTTACCTACTCAGATCTAACTGCTCTACATATTGCTCCACCAAAGACATAACAATATATATATATATATATATTGTAACTATATGTGAAAGGTCACATTAAATCATCCCCGATTTTGATTTCTTCAAAATGCCAACACAATTAGAATATCACCGGGCAGCACCGGTTACTCCTGCTTATATATACATATATATACATATATATATATATATATATATATATATATATATATATATATATATATATATATATATATATATATATATATATATATATATATATATATATATATATATATATATATATATATATATATATATATTGTTGCGGACACGACTATTTGAGATGTTATGCTGGGCCGAGCGGAATGGCCGCCGTGTTCGCACAAGTTACCCGATTACACTCGAACGTTGGCCGAATCGCGCTATGCTAAATCAATGAAGGAAAGGACACAACGGCTGGGTTAAATGACACGACACCAGGGGTACAGTTCTCAAGACCTCCGGAGGAGGATATAATATGGGATATGCAGAACGTTTAGATTACACGGACAAGAGGTACAGCACAGTAAGGTGGGCACTTATACACGGTCTTATCTTAGCCCCGACAGACCACAGACAAACGGAACAAGGCTGACTCACACAGGGATTGATGGCAAGGAAGGGCAGAATCGATGGCTCAAAGTGCACCTTGGCTCAGGGGCAGAATCGACCCGGTCCGGTCCAGAGATGCGGGAGGTATCTTTCAGCGCTAGGAGGTGACGTCCTTTCCCCTTCGTAGCTCAGGCGCATCTGACGTCACCTCCGGTAAGTGGCTGCGTATATCCAGCGGGGAGTGACACGCCCTCGGCTCGTTAGCTCCGCCCCAGATGGAATCGGTCCGCCGCTTCTTATTGGGTGCGGGGGGGTTACCGGGCTCCGCCCTTGACGAGGAGCTGACAGTCAGCCCCTGTGTGGTAACCCCGTCGGAGCACATGGTCAATGGCGGCTAACCAAGCCGGAGTGAGGACGCGCACTCCCCGCGCCACTGTTGTTGTTGTTGTTGGTGTTGTTGTTTCATGAGATGATGGGAGGATGCGGAGATGAGATTGTGGGGAGGTATTGGGAGGTCCTAAACTTACTACTGGTGCCATACAATCACATTCTGGTGCAACGAAGAGTCAGAATTAATGGAAACGAGTCCTTAACTGACATAGACTAAGAATAACTAGCAAGATGTCCTATAGTTGTCTACGTGAGATGCGGTGAACCTGGGCACGACATTTAATGGGGGAAAAAGGGGAAGGTCGGGGCTACAGAGTGTTGTTTACAGACAATGGGACTAGGGAATGGGGGATTGGGGATAGTTGGGGATAGTTGGGGAGTATTGGGGAAATATTTACAAGCGGATATGGATGGAGGCCAAATCCCATATCCGCAACAATATATATACACAAAGAATTAAGTTAAGCACCCCCCCCCGTTTTTTTACAACCTCGCACATTACAAGTTTGTTGTCGTCAAAACAGTGTAATATACCCATGATATTGCTATATTTTCTGGAGAAGTGATATTATGGTCACATAAAAACATAACAATCATGCCGTTTTCAATATTGTATTCTGAATAATTTAAGGTGAAATTTTTTGGGAATTTTAGGCATATTTTCACCGCAATTTAAGTATGGAGCTATAGGTCCATCACGGACAGTGTGGATGACGTTTATGTTTTCTAACGTACAGTCATTGTTCTGAGAAGACCTCTAGCGATCTTTGCGTCAATAACGTGTGTAGGACCCACGTGATCGGATCACTGACTCAACCCTACGTCTCATAGACCCTGTAAGCCGTCGTATGCGTTGCTGTGGCAGGTTGTTCCATTCCCGATGTAATGCACGTTCCAATTCATCCAGATTGGCTATTGGAGGGACCATCTTCGCAATTTGTCGTCCCAACATGTCCCAAACGTGCTCGAGGGGGTTCAGGTCAGGACTGTACGCAGGCCAGGGGATGGTTGTCACAGCACCTTGGACCTGATAACTGTGCGAGGTAACCTCAACGGAGAGCGATATGCCGAGGAAATCCTGAATACCACCGTAATCCTGCACTTCGATGACCACACCCTCGCCAGCAGACCCATCTTCATGGATGACAACGCCAGGCCTCACCGTGCGAGACGCGTCCGAGCCTTGCTGGAGCAAGGTGCTGTGACAACCATCCCCTGGCCTGCGTACAGTCCTGACCTGAACCCCCTCGAGCACGTTTGGGACATGTTGGGACGACAAATTGCGAAGATGGTCCCTCCAATAGCCAATCTGGATGAATTGGAACGTGCATTACATCGGGAATGGAACAACCTGCCACAGCAACGCATACGACGGCTTACAGGGTCTATGAGACGTAGGGTTGAGTCAGTGATCCGATCACGTGGGTCCTACACACGTTATTGACGCAAAGATCGCTAGAGGTCTTCTCAGAACAATGACTGTACGTTAGAAAACATAAACGTCATCCACACTGTCCGTGATGGACCTATAGCTCCATACTTAAATTGAGGTGAAAATATGCCTAAAATTCCCAAAAAATTTCACCTTAAATTATTCAGAATAAAATATTGAAAGCGGCATGATTGTTATGTTTTTATGTGACCATAATATCACTTCTCCAGAAAATATAGCAATATCATGGGTATATTACACTGTTTTGACGACAACAAACTTGTAATGTGCGAGGTTGTAAAAAAACGGGGGGGGGTGCTTAACTTAATTCTTTGTGTATATATATATATTGTTACAGACGCGGTTTTAGATGTTATATTGACCGAGCGGTGGTGTATTACCGCGTCCGAACAGTTACTCCCCGATTAGAACCCGATTCCACCCGACGTTGACCAGATCGCCCCACAGATATTCAATCGGGAAATCTCTAAAGCGACCGAAAGAGAAGGAAAAGAGAAAAAGACAGAGTACGGAGGAAGAACAGATTTATTATACACACACAAGCAAAAAGGAAGAGCGACCAAAATTATTTACAAGCAATGGATGGAAAAAGCAGTCACACAGTGCATCGTTAGCTTATTCTACTCAATTTACTTAATCCCAAGACAACGAGTAGGACAGGACGTTCACACTTACACAGGGGATATTGCAGGCAGGTAGGGCTTGAGGTGGATTGCTTGAGAGGGAGGCAAGGTCGGAGGCAGCAGCTCTCAATTCCTCGCGGTTTTTGGCGGGAAAACCCTCCGTCGCGTATCCGCTGCTGTAGACGTCGCGCGCTGGTTCGGCACACCTGCTCCTCTTCTTGTGGTGGAGCCGTCTCCCTCCTTTCAGCGCGTCTCTCCAAAGCTGGTTTCCTTGCCGAGTACCTCTCCTCTTTGGCTTGGAGCGTTTTCGCATCTCACCGCTCCTCTTGGTGCCGCCTCTTTGCTCATCTCCCAGGTCATCTCATAAAGCAGTCCCTTGCAGTCGCTTTTATAACTCGCGGCGGAATCAAGCCGCCGGCTGCGAGGGCACGCCTACCGGTTCGCTCACCGCGGTGCTGATTGGCCATGCGACCCTCTGGCTCACTCCTCCCCTCTATGACAAGGTGGAGACACGCCTTTCTTCTCCGAGATTAGCACATGGGCAATGGCGGCTTGCGGGATTGAACACAACTCCCACCCTTTTGAAAGGAACTTTGGAGAGCGGAGATGTTTGGGGAAATTGCAAGGGCCTATGCTTATTTTGTTTGATACAATGCAAAGTCAATCTAGTGGGAAACACATATTTAGCCTACATAGAATAAGGAAATACACTATTTAAAAAGATATATCGTGACCTGCGTGTAAGTTTCATGGAATTAACTAGGAGGACGGCTGCGACCATTATTTACATTACCAGGGTGTTACCATACTTTTGTAACGTTCACATTGTAACGTTTTCACATTCGTTACACTTCCTCCAAAATTGTTACACTTCTCAAAAACCGTTACACTTCTCAAATACGTTACACACTTCTCAAAACCGTTACACTGCACCCTCCTTTCTTCAGGCCCGGGCTCGGGCCTACTAAACTTTAACTTAGTGTGACACGTAGGTGTAATTCCCTCTACAATTAACCTGACCCTGAGTGTGACAATCTTAAAACACAAATAAGTATGTCCCCCTATTGCATTGCACCCTGTCTAACAGACTCAAGCCCACAGCTAACCGAATTACGGAATTATTCTCAAACTATACATTTACGGTGGGGAGCATTATTTACAATGACGTGATTTCTTATTTACAACGCAACCCAGGACCTGTGTTTTTTTTTTGTTTGTTTCTTTCTTAGGGAACAAGAAAAAGAACTTCCTCTTGGGAGGGAGGAGACAGCACGCATTGCATCGATGCACCAGTACCAATACCACCAAAGCACCCAAAAGCACCACAAAGCACCAAAAGCACCACTCGGTGCGCAGTCACCATGGTTCTTAATAAACACAACAAAACAACTGGTGGTGGTCTTCACTTTCTCTGCTGGGCCGATGTTCTTCCCGACGTCTTCTGGCTTCATGCGGCCTATTTGGACATAATAAAAAGCACAACTTGTGTTCGTTTTTATTTCGGGCCTCAGGGGCCAACGAAGGGTGGTCCACCTGTTTGGCATAGGTGCCACCTTACCGAGGTCCGCAAGCAAGATTCCCTGGCCACTATGGCCGGTCTCCAACAGAGGTGCCCTGCCCCAGAACCTGGGGTCCATCAAGTGGTACATCAACGCAATGCATGCTGGTTCCGGGAATCTCGGGCGCACAATGGCCACCTCACGCACGCTCCCCTCGGCACCCAATGGCGCACAGGTCATGTGGGAGACAAAAGAGACAATTGAGCGAGGGGTAAGGTCACAAGGGTACACGTCAATAAGGCAATGCAAGGCGAAATGCGTACGGAGGACGAAGTGAGAAAGCTCGTCCCTACCGTACGTCACCCCCCTGTCACCTACACTACCCTTGCCCTTACCCCATATTTACAAAATCTACCCATTTACAAATTCGTCACTACTGTCACGTCTTCCCCATATTTCCCCTATACCAAATTCGTCTCCACAATCCCTCTACTTCAAAATTTGCCATCACCAAATTCATCATCAATCCTCCTAAGGAGGCAGAGATGGAATTACGCACAATGTCACACCCACGTCATGATGCGTCTCACAATCCAAAACATTTGCACAGTAAAAAATAATCAAAACATGGCATGGTGTGGAGTACCTGTCACCTCAGGTGAGTGGATGCAGATGGTGCGAGGAGATCCTTCATCCTAACTATTTTCTAAATGACTTTCACACTTTACACTACCCGGGGTCTTTCCCTGCCAATCCATTGGCCAACTTACACTATGGGTTCTAATAACCAATTCCCATTGACCAAACTGTGGTGCTTCTCAATTTGGGGTCTCACTCCCCCGATTCATCTCCCGGTGCCCTCGCACAATTTCTGGGCTGCGACGTGTAGCTCTCCCAGCAGGTCTACCCACCTGCACACCTCCACCACTGTAGTTGCCACCCGAGCTTACCTAGCTCCTCACCCTAACCTATCTAACTGGGGCAGGCCCCTCCTGGCTCTGTCACCCCACTCGGTGCCCTCTGGCACTGGGCTACCCGGGTCCGTCCTCCGGATCCTCGGGCCCCATCCACAACAACTACTACCGGCTCCCAGAGCCCACCTGCGGCCTCACCTGGCCGACATCCTTACAGTGGTGGAGCGCCCAACCAACTACACACACTAACAGGCTACACGCCCCGCCATTTCCACGACACTAATGCACCCATCCAAAGACCATTCTTTTAGTGGGGCGGCTTAGCCCAAATATTCAAAAGAATTGTGCATTTTGTGATACAAGCACCAAATTTGGCACAAATGTACATTAATATGTTGCGAACATTTTCAGATATTGGGCCACTTGAAATTCCGTAATTTTTTTTTTCAAATTTTTTCAAATTTCGTAATTTTGAAATTTTTCGGGTGACACCGTCACAATTTCGGTCTTCGAGGCCGGCCGATAGGCAAAGTGTGACCGGAAGGGACGAGGTTCTCCTGACCACGTGGCCCTCGATCTGGGAAGCGAGAGGCGTTCCATTAGTGGACGCGCCCCTCACGCCCGACTTTTGGGCGGCCCCGGCAGGCCGTTTGTTTTGACGTTCCGTGACAGGCCCCGCACCCCCACCTCCGGGCCGACCGGAAGCTTGTGCTGAGTACATCATACCTGAACAACTCAGTGAGGCAGAACACAGCAGTGCACACCAGGGTGACCCCTTCAGTGCATAAACCAATTAACCTGTCCACTGCAGGGCATATAGAAATGAAGTTATTTTCTGCATATAATAATAATATAAGTTCAGTTCTATATAACAATTTCTGTTATCACCACTACCACTACAACTACCACTACTACAAGCTTTGTCTGGAATTTTGTGGACAAACAGACATACAGACAAGCTGGGATCAAAACATTACCTCCTTCCACCATTGAGTGTAGAGGTAAACATCATGGAAATTATATCATGCCCTAGATTTAATTCATGCTTACCCGTGTATTTGCTTCACTGGTTCACAAGGTCTTTTGCATACATGTAATTCAGACTCTCGTCTTCATTGCTGACCACACAATGTTCGCAACATATTAATGTACATTTGTGCCAAATTTGGTGCTTGTATCACAAAATGCACAATTCTTTTGAATATTTGGGCTAAGCCGCCCCACTATATCGGCCGGCCTCGAAGACCGAAATTGTGACGGTGTCACCCGAAAAATTTGAAATTACGAAATTTGAAAAAATTTGAAAAAAAAAATTACGGAATTTCAAGTGGCCCAATATCTGAAAATGTTCGCAACATATTAATGTACATTTGTGCCAAATTTGGTGCTTGTATCACAAAATGCACAACAGGTTTGCTATGCTGCTACACTATTTCACCCGCACCACAGATGCCAATATCCAACCACAATTTACCTATACCCTCTACCTAACACTTACACTACCCGCCCCGGGTATCCGTGATGGGGGTCCACTCTTCCCCCATTCACACCTTCGCACCATCCACTCCACTCCACAATTTCCACCATACTCACTCCACGACCATCCATTCCAATACTCCATTTATTCCACACTACCATTCTCCATACCTGCTGTTGCACACCTGTGCCCTCACACCTGGTGCCACCTGCACCCTCCTTTCTTCCTGGACCATTTGGTCATCACAATACACAATCCCTATCACTCACTCATACACTGCTCCATCCACCTGTTCAGTTGCACACCTGTGCAATCACACCTGTTCAATCACACCTGTTCAATCCTCACACACACGGCATCATCTCAGCTAACTACTCCCCTCTGAAACTTGCGCTTCCCAGTCGTCCCTTTAAACTATTGCGCTCCCACGTCATTATCATCCACACTAATCTACCTGCGTCCCCACTACAGGTATCAGTCACTAACTAATCTTAACGTTACCTAATGTCATCTTCGCTAGATCCCTACAATTATCCAAGCCCTCCCTGGCTCGGTTGTCATAGCCACCCCATAAACTATTGCGCATTTGCCCCCACCTTCTGTGAGGGATGGCAGCGTTGCCGTCCCACCACAGCGGGGCATCTCTCACTACCATCCCCCCAGTCCTCTGACGCTACGAGCCCCCGTCGCAAGAGGTACTGGGTCCTGCCTCGGCATCTGGAGCCGAGGCGATCCATGAGGGCGCCTGCTCGCCGGCATAAGGTCTTATCCGGTCGGCATGGACGATCCGAGGGGGGGTCCGTGGCCCCATTTTGATCTTAATGACCACGTCACAGATTTGCGACAGGACGACTCCTGGGCCTTGCCAGGGGGAGGTGAGTTTTGGGCACCTTCCCTTCCGCCTCCGGGGATTAAAGAACCAAATCTTCATCCCCGGAGCGTATTGACTCCCGTGGCTCCGGTTGTCGTACCTGCGCTTCATCTTGGCCCCCGCCAGATGGAGCTGGCGGCGGGCGAAGGCATGGACCTGCTCCATGCCTTCCTCCAGGTGACGTGCGTAACCCTCCCTCGGCGGTGTGTCCGTGGTGTCTGGCACGGGACCGCATAGCAAGTCGGCGGGAGCCCGTAACTCCCGCCCATACATAAGCAACGCTGGACTGCATGCGGTGGCCCCGTGCTGGCTAGTTCGGTAGGCCATCAACAGGTACGGGAGATGTTCGTCCCAGTCATCCTGACGGGTGGTGGTGAACAATGCCAGTTGTTGGATCAATGTTCGATTGAACCTTTCCACCATCCCGTCAGATTGTGGCCGCAAGGGCGTGGTCCTGGTTTTCCGAATTGACAGGAGTCTGCACACATCTTTACCTTCGCAAAAGCGGAAGGTTATGTTTTGATCGCTGTGTATTTATTTGTATGTCTGTGTGTGTGTGTGTATGTTATTCGCATAACTCAAAAAGTATTCAACCGAATTGCATGAAATTTGGTGGGATGATTGGTTATTATACGGGACACATTTGATTAGATTTTGGGAGCAATCGGGTCAAAGGTCAAGGTCAAGGTCACGAAAAGGTCAAAATCGTATTTTTGTTGTTCTGTTCCCTACACTCCCATGCCAAGTACAGAACAGTAGCTGCGGCGAAGGTATGCGCTCTACCGAGTGCCCGTTCTAGTTTAGTAATTGACTTTCAAAATTTCGACCCTGATCGGTGTGCAGCTCCTGTGGAATCCCGTGCCGACATACAAATCCTTCTACGAAGGCCTGTGCTACCACCCCTGCTTCTTGGTTGGGGAGGGCATAGGCCTCCGGCCACTTGGTGAAATAGTCCATTACAACGAGGATATACTTATTACCTTGGCGGGTGCGGGGCAGCGGTCCTAGAATATCCATAGCCACCCGCTCAAGGGGGGCCCCCACCTGATGTAATTGAAGGGGGGCCCTCATCCTCCGTGCTGGTCCCTTTTTGGCAGAACAGGCGTCGCATCTCCGACACCAGTCCTGTATGTCGCGCCCCATATTCACCCAATAGAACCTCCGGCGGACCCGAGATATTGTCTTTGTCCTGCCCAAATGGCCGCCGGAGCGGGTACCATGCACCTGTTGCAATATGACGTTCTTGAATTTGTCAGGGACTATCACCAGCCAGGAAGTTCTATCAGAGGGAACCTCCACCCACTTGCGATACAAGATGTTGCCTTTCAATTCCAGGGTCTGCCACTGAGCCCAATACGCCTTTGTTTGCGCCCCGAGGGGGGTGACCTCTTCCCCCTTTGGTCTTTGCCCCAATTTGACCCAATTGAACACCGGTCCCAGGACAGGATCCTCCTGCTGGGCCGTGCTCCATGCCAAATCTCCAAATTCCTCGTCCGCGGTTAGTGGCAAAATTGGCCCTCTCACCCGGGTTGCCCGGACGACGAGAATCGGGGCGGAATCGCCCAATTGCTCCCTCTCCTCGTGTCTCGCACAAAATTTACAGTTTTCTCCCAGACAAGGACGCCGAGAGAGTGCGTCCGCATTACCATGGGCCTTCCCGGCCCTATGGGCCACATCAAAATCGTACTGCTGCAACTTTTCCAACCACCTTGCAATTTGGCCCTCCGGTTCCTTGAACCGAAGGAGCCATTGCAAGGAGGAATGGTCAGTCCTAACCAAAAATTTCCGCCCGTGGAAATGGTTCATGGCAGCCAGCATAGCCAATAACTCTTTGCGAGTGACACAATAATTTCGCTCGGGCCTACTTAAGGCCCGACTATAGTAACCAATCACCCTCTCCACGCCCTCCTGTGTCTGAGACAAAACTGCGCCCAATCCTTCCTGGCTCGCATCCGTGTCCAGGGTAAATGTCCCGTCACTAGTGGGGTAAGCTAGAAGGGGTGCGGATGTTAGACACCCCTTCAATTTTTGGAAGGCCTCGTGGCACTCCCGTGTCCAATTAAATCGCGTCCCCTTCTCCGTAAGCCGGTGGAGGGGACGGGCCAACTCCGCAAATTTCGCCACAAAGCGCCGGTAGTAGGATCAGAGTCCCAAAAATCCCCGCACCTCCTTGATGGTACGTGGTGCGGGCCACTCCTCTACCACTTTAATTTTTTCTGGGTCCGTTTTTACCCCCTCGCGGCCGATCACGTGACCTAGATAGGCCACCTCTCTTGCAAACAAAGTGCACTTACTCGGGTTCAGCTTCAACCCTGCCTGTCTGAGGCACCCGAACACCTGGTCCAAATTAGCTACTGCCTGGGGGAACGTTTTGGCATGTACTAGGACGTCATCCAGGTACACCAGGCATGATTGCCATGGCATGCCGCCTAGTACATGTTCCATCAATCTTTCAAAGGTGGCGGGGGCGTTACACAAACCAAACGGCATCACAGTAAACTGATACAGTCCCTTACCTGTGGAAAATGCCGTTTTCTCCTTCCCTGCCCTATCCATCTCCACCTGCCAATACCCACTCTTGAGGTCCAAAGTTGAGAACCAATTTGAGCCCGCAACGGCATCGAGGGTGTCATCAATTCTTGGCAGGGGATATGAGTCCTTGAGTGTCACGTTGTTTAGCTGGCGATAGTCCACGCAGAACCGCGTGGTCCCATCCTTCTTTTTGACCAGCACAACAGGTGACATCCAAGGACTTCCCGAGGGCTCGATCACACCTGCGTCGAGCATTTTTTCAACCTGCTCATCAGCTTCCGCCCTCTTGCTCCAAGGGAGCCGTCGGGCGGCCTGACGAATAGGCCGGGCCTCACCGGTGTGGATCTGATGTTTCACCAGGCCCGTACGTCCAATATCCTCGGTGGACAAGGAGAAGAGGTCCAAATGGGACCCAACCAGTTTGTGTAAGGCCTCCCTCTGGGTACCTCCCAACTCTACACTACTACGATTTACCATCTCGCAAATGGGATCGGGCCAATTCCTAGAACTTATTGAAGGCTCCCCCTGGGGCCGGCTCGGCTGGACGTTCTCGCCCCTCACTGACGCGACTTCTCTAACTGGGGTGCAGCCAGCTACCTTCGTGCCCCTCACTATAGTGCGTGGTTCTGTGCTAATATTAATTACTCGGACGGCCACCACCGGCCCGTCCGTTTTTACAAGGGTACGGCCCACGATTAAACCAGGTATGGATAGCGCTGCCACCGGTTCGACCAGGCCGCAGGATTCCTGCCATGTCGGGCGAGCTGACCATCGGGCCGGCACGATGGCCTCGGCCCCCGGAGGGATGGTCACGGCCTCAGGAGCCTCCAGCTCCACCCTCTCGGCTGTGCTCACCCCCTCCAATGGTTAGCTCTTCCACTCCCCATCGCAGGATCCCCCGACTCAAGTCGATTTTACAACCGCTGGCAGTCAACAAATCCAACCCTATTAAGCATGGGTCGCACACCTCCGCCACCCAAACCTCTATCTCTTGCTTTACCGATCCCAACTTGAGGGTCACAAAACCACGCCCTATGATCGGAGCCGTTGCCCCGGTAGCCAACTGCAAACTATGATTTTCCAGACGCTGGATTTTACCCCAGCCATCTGCACTCGAATTAAGGACCACGGGGCTGATGATCGTGGCGCTGGCTCCCGTGTCCACCACGGCGTCTACCCCCACGCCGGCAATTTTGCACCGAATTGTCAAACTACCCGTCCCAATTCGGCCACAATGAATGACCTGTCGCGTCAACGAGGGCTTCTCCCCATCCCCTACTGCCGAACAACGCCCTGCATGCCCGGCACGTTCTAGTTTCCCGGGCCCTGGCGGGGGGGTGTCTGAGGTCGGCTAGGCCGATCTATACGGGGCGGAGTTGAGGGCATCGGTTGGCGGGAAACGTCCCGGCGCGGAGCTCGACACTCCCATGCACGGTGACCCATCCGAGCACAATTATAGCACCTCACCTGGTAAGGTGCTTGCCTCCGGTATTCCAAATTCCCCCCCCTGTATGTCCGAATTGGGGTACTCTGTCGGGGACTACCGGGTGCCACCGCTGGGGCCGCCTGCCATGGTCCAGGTCCCGCCAGGCGCCGATCCACTAACCTCTGGCCATGCTCTCCAGGTCAGGGCCCCCGTCGGGGGCGGGCCCCCTTGGGGGGCCGCCCCCCACCACGGGCCCCATCTGACGCACCGCCACTGCGTGGCGCTCGCCTCCCCGGGCCAGGGGCCTCGCTGCTTCCCAACGGGCTGCAGCGTCGGCCGCCTGACTCATAGTTTGCGGGCGCCACATGGCGAGCTGTTGCCGGAGCTCCAGATCCGGAAGGGCCTGAATAAAGTGATCCAGCGCCAGGCTTTCCTGGGAACTCGCTGCCATGTCCGCGTGTGCAATCCCGACCGCGCGGCGAATATCGTGAGCAAGTTCCCCGATGGTCTCCTGGGGCTTGCGTTTTCGCTGCGCAAGTTGGGCTTTAACAAGCTCGCTTTGCTGTTCAATGCCGAACCGATTAATTAATGCCGCACGGAGAGCTGGCAGGGTGAGAGCACCCGGTGGTAAAGCCGTCAGCACCTCCGCCGCCGCACCGCGCAGTGCCCCCACCAGGTGTACTCCACCTTCGTCCGGATTCCAACCGTTGCCTTTACACACGTACTCAAACTGCACCAGGTACGCCCTCAAATCACTCTTGCCGTCATACGGCGCGAGTGGGACCTTGTGGGCGCCCGAAGGTCGGACCCCGCGCGTCACTCCTTGCGGGATCAACGCGGGACCAACCCGTTCGGGCTCCCACAGTACGTTATTCCCGGGGGGCTCCCGCGCGTCCCCCGTCCCTCCAAACACTACCCCTCCTGGTGTCGATGCCTGGGTCGCCCCTCCGCAACCCGCTACCCACGCCATACCCCCATACCATTGCTCACCAGCACCCCCCTCACTCCCCATAGCCAAACCTCCTTGCACACCGCCCCTGTCCATCCACTCCGGACCAGTCATACATCTTACCATTGGTCCCTCACGAACACCCGGGTCTACACCACCCCCCAAGCCGACTGAATCTCCCCTCACATCATATACATTGCCACTCACCTCCGTACTTCGTCGTCGCACCTTCTCTGCCACCTGCAAACTTTTTATTTGGTTAGTGAGCACCTCATCATGATTTGAACACAGACCTTGTACATATTCCATGACTTCCTCCTTTATCTCCCTCTTAGTTTCCCTCCGTCTCTTCTTAATTTCACTCACCCCCTCTTCCACCTCCTCTAATTTTTCCTTTACCTCCTTCATCTCCCGGTGCGCCCCCTCTATCTCTTCCTCTAACGCCACCTTAACCGTTTCGATGTGCGTCCTCACCTCTCGGTCCTTCGTCTCCATCACTTCTGTCACCTCCTCCAACTTCTTCGTCAACCCCTCATGTACCATCTGACATTCCTTTTGTGTTGCTATTAATTCGTTTTTAATGTCCTTTTGTGTCGCTTTCAAACCCCCGATGATTGCAGTGTTCTTTTCCACTTGGTCCGCTAGTTCCCTTTGTCCGACTGTCAGCTGTTCTACTCCCTTCGTCAGATCTTCTATTCCCCCTTGTAACTTAGCCGTATTATTTCTCACCTCTTTCTCCATACGCTTCTCACCTCGCTTTACCTCCTCGTGTAGCCCCGAAACCTCCTCACTTACCCCTCGTCGTATTTCCTCCATCTCTTTTGTAGATGCCACCCTCATCTGTCCCAATTCATCCCTCTGAGCATCCAGTTTGGTTTCTACCCCGATTTTCACCTCCTCTATCTGCTCTCCCATTTGTTTGATTTCCCTGGCAGATTGTTCCCCTATTTCCCGCAATTTGTCCTCCATCCTATTTTCTAACCCCATTAACCCATTTTTCACCCCCTCTAACTGATTCTCCTGGGCAGCCATTCTGTTTTCCACCCCCGTTAACCCATTCTTTACCTCTTTTATCCCGTTGTCTAACCCCTCAAAATTATTGTCGAACTTCCCAAATTTATTGTCTAACTCCTCACCTCGCTTCGTCCCTCATTACCCCCATTTGCCCCATAATTCTGCTTTCCATTTTTTCACTATCAGCCCTCCTTTGCTCACTATTAGCCCTCATTTGCTCACTCTGCAGGTTGAGGGACGCCTGCATTTGTACTATACTGTCGTTTTTTTTCTGCATTTCCACCATGAATTGGGCCATGAAGGCTTGCATTTGGGCCGCGCTCATTGGTTCCGCGACCGTGGCCCCCTCAACCACGTGCGCGAGGGCGCCATTTTGTGCGTCTGAAACCTCCGCAACCACATTGCTATTTTTCTCCTCCTCCCTTTCCTCCACATACATTTCCCCGAGGTCCTGGGTCGATTCCACCCTGTCTATCTCTCCCACCGACATCCGATCGCCTTGATTGTCCATGGCGCGATCTCAAAATTCGGGTTTTATAAAACAAAATAAATTTCGGCAGCTTGTAATTTTGAGCGCGTTAAGCGCGCTTCGGGTCCGATTTCGGGTCCGATCTCCCTCCTCGACACCAATTGTTACTCTAATAGTACAATTGGTGTTCCAAAATTTGGGCCTAACAAATTTAGTCCCAGGTCCGAATCCAACTCCTGACAACCAATTGTTACAGACGCGGTTTTAGATGTTATATTGACCAAGCGGTGGTGTATTACCGCGTCCGAACAGTTACTCCCCGATTAGAACCCGATTCCACCCGACGTTGACCAGATCGCCCCACAGATATTCAATCGGGAAATCTCTAAAGCGACCGAAAGAGAAGGAAAAGAGAAAAAGACAGAGTACGGAGGAAGAACAGATTTATTATACACACACAAGCAAAAAGGAAGAGCGACCAAAATTATTTACAAGCAATGGATGGAAAAAGCAGTCACACAGTGCATCGTTAGCTTATTCTACTCAATTTACTTAATCCCAAGACAACGAGTAGGACAGGACGTTCACACTTACACAGGGGATATTGCAGGCAGGTAGGGCTTGAGGTGGATTGCTTGAGAGGGAGGCAAGGTCGGAGGCAGCAGCTCTCAATTCCTCGCGGTTTTTGGCGGGAAAACCCTCCGTCGCGTATCCGCTGCTGTAGACGTCATGCGCTGGTTCGGCACACCTGCTCCTCTTCTTGTGGTGGAGCCGTCTCCCTCCTTTCAGCGCGTCTCTCCAAAGCTGGTTTCCTTGCCGAGTACCTCTCCTCTTTGGCTTGGAGCGTTTCGCATCTCACCGCTCCTCTTGGTGCCGCCTCTTTGCTCATCTCCCAGGTCATCTCATAAAGCAGTCCCTTACAGTCGCTTTTATAACTCGCGGCGGAATCAAGCCGCCGGCTGCGAGGGCACGCCTACCGGTTCGCTCACCGCGGTGCTGATTGGCCATGCGACCCTCTGGCTCACTCCTCCCGTCTATGACGAGGTGGAGACACGCCTTTCTTCTCCGAGATTAGCACATGGGCAATGGCGGCTTGCGGGATTGAACACAACTCCCACCCTTTTGAAAGGAACTTTGGAGAGCGGAGATGTTTGGGGAAATTGCAAGGGCCTATGCTTATTTTGTTTGATACAATGCAAAGTCAATCTAGTGGGAAACACATATTTAGCCTACATAGAATAAGGAAATACACTATTTAAAAAGATATATCGTGACCTGCGTGTAAGTTTCATGGAATTAACTAGGAGGACGGCTGCGACCATTATTTACATTACCAGGGTGTTACCATACTTTTGTAACGTTCACATTGTAACGTTTTCACATTCGTTACACTTCCTCCAAAATTGTTACACTCCTCAAAAACCGTTACACTTCTCAAATTCGTTACACACTTCTCAAAACCGTTACAATATATATATATATATATATATATATATATATATATATATTTATTTATTTATTACACGCGCAATCGTGGCCAAAAATATTAGCACCTTTGCACTTTTTTCAAATAATCCACCATTTCTTCCAGAAAATTGTTGAAATTAAATAATCTTTTGGTATCCACATTTGTATTTCTTTGGTTGGCAGTTGAACAAAACAAAACAAAAAAAGCTGAAAAAATCACGAAATCTTAGCTTATTCCACACAGAAATCCTAAAATGGCCCTGAAAATGTTATTGGCACCTTTTAGAAGTTGTTAGAAATAATTAGATTTCAAACGTGATTTTCCTTTACTTTGGAATTGAACTTACCTATGGTGAGTTACAGGTGCCTGCAATATAAAATCACTCATTCAACCAGTTTGAATAGAGAAAAGGAATCGTTCTGCTGTTTTGTGTCACCGTGTGTACCGCAATGAGCATGGAGAAAATAAAGAAAACCAGATAATTTTTTGAGGAGGTCAGACGCAAGATTGTAGCCAAGCATGGACAATCAAGGCTACAAGTCCATCTCCAGAGACATTTATGTTCCTGTGTCCACCGTACCCAATGTTATCAGGACGTTTAAGGCCCATGGCACTGTAGCCAACCTCCCTGGACGTGGCCGCAAGAGAAAACTTGATCAAAGATTGCAGCGAAGGATTGGTCGAATGGTGAAGAAAGCACCTCGATAAACTGCCAAACAGATTCAAGCTCGTCTTCAGATACAAGGTAGAACAGTTTCAACTCGCAACATCTATCGCTAACTCAATGAAAGGGGGTTCCATTGTATGAGTCCCAGGAGGACCCCATAAGAAAGCTTGACTGGAGTTTGCCAAAACACACCTGAACAAGCCAAAAATCTTTCTGGGAGAATGTCCTATGGACAAATGAGACGATCTTAGAGCTTTTTGGGGAAATCACATCATATCTGTTCACAGAAAACAAAATGAAGCCTTCAAAGAAAAGAACACCTTCCCTATAGTCAAACATGGAGGAGGTTCAGTGATCTTTTGGGGTTGCTGTGCTGCCTCTGGCAATGTGTGCATGAAATCAGGAGATTACCAAGGCATTTTGGAGCACAATGTTCAACCCAGTGTCAGAAAGCTGGGTCTCCGTCGAAGGTCATGGGTCTTGCAGCAGGATAATGACCCCAAACACACTTCAAAAAGCACCCAGGAATGGTTCAAGTCAAAACGCTGGACTGGTCTGAAGTGGCCAGCAATGAGTCCAGATCTAAATCCCATTGAACACCTGTGGGGAGATCTGAAAACAGCAGTTGGGAGAAGGCACCCTTCAAATCTGGGAGAACTGGTGCAGTTTGCACAAGAAGATTGGGCCAAACTTCCAGTAGAGAGGTGTAGGAAGCTCATTCATGGCTGAAGGAAGCACTTCACTGCAGTTATTTTGTCCAAAGGTTGTGCTACCAAATATAAGTCTCGGTGTCTATAATTTTGTAAATGCCATTTCTTTTTATTTTCTGATTTAAAAGGTTATATTCAGTTTTGGATCAAAAACAAAGGTTCTGTAATATTAACAGGAAAATATAGATTTGTGGAGACAAAATACTTTTCTCAATTTCAACTTATTTTTAGAGAAAATTGTTAGTTATTTGAAAAAAGTGCAAGGGTGCCAATATTTTTGGCCAGGATCTTTATATATATATATATATATATATAAAGACTTGGCATTTAATATGGAATATTTTTTTTGTGGGAGTGAACTTACTTTTCAAGATGACTGAGAACAAAAAGCTCATTGGAATTATGTTGAAATTATTCTAGATTTTGTTAATGTGACCTTTAAAAGAAACAAAAACCACATTTGACATTTCGAAGCAAATAAATTGATCCTTGAAAGTGATGTAAACTGATATCGAACTCAATTCACGGACAGTACTGTGTTAAACTTCTGTACGTTTTCCAGAAGTATCTCTATATTTTGCACATCAGCCAAAAAATTTTTTCACAAAAACAAAAGTTAAATTACGACTGGGATTACGGACAGTAAAATTACAGTTCAGTACTTCGTGTAACCCCCACGAGCATTCAGGAGAGCACGTACACGTTGAGGCATGCTGTTCATGAGATTTGCCAAGGTTTGGACAGGAATTGCTTGCCATGCAGTGACAATAGCCTGCTGCAATTCATGCACAGAGGTAGGCTGCTGGTCCAAGTTGTCGATTTGACGCGTTAATTCTGCCCACAAGTTCTCTATCGGATTCATATCCGGGGACATGGCAGGCCACTCCATATGCTCTCCACCACGGTCAGCAAGAAAGTGTTCGATCATGCGAGCATGATGAGGCCGTGCATTGTCATCTTGGAATAAAAAGTTTCCTCGAAAGGAAACTTTTTCCTTTCTTACTTTTTCCACATGTGAAATTTGCATTTGTTTATTTAAATTATACAATCGACGACAAAATGTAAATGTTTCATGATATTTGTTATATTATATCACCGTTATCTATCAATATTGTTGAAATGAAGATCAAATAGCTGTATGTTGAAATGTGTTGAAAAAGTCAAAACTTTACATGGGGTGTACTTACTTTTCCACATGAATGTAAATGCCATGTCTGTATATACACACGACGCTAACCAGACTGAGTGGTGTAATTTAGTTCGAATGTCCTCTCTGAGTATGGGTGGTCGGTGCTTTGTACCTCAGCCGAGTATGGTCCGTGCTGTTTCCTTGCTTTCCTTGCTTGACACTCAGCATTAAAATGATAGAGCAATGACAAACAGCCATAGGTTGGCAGCCATTACGCAGGCTTGATGGCCTATTGGCCTGCTGTGTTGAAGCTCCTTGTGACGGAACTCATATTATTTCATTATTATTATTATCACTGCAGGTGCACACAGCCCTTTCTGACTCTTTACTCCGAGTCATCTTTGTACATTGACTAATGCAAACTTGTAATTAGAATCTGTACGTTTCCTTTTACAAATAAGATATTTGTGTGTAACGATGACAACTAAGTGTGGGAGGTGTGGTAAGTCATTTCATCAAGTTTGTTTGATCGACTCGAGTGTTGTCAAAGGGCACACTCCAGTCAAGGAAAAACATTACACATTGAGGACATTGCAGATGTCTGTTCCATTTGTTCATTCTCTGTTCCACGAGGCAAAAATACAGGTGTGGATGCTGACTCTGACATTTAACGTCTCAGATTTCAACCAAGTTTGGATAATCACATAGAGTGGGCAGTGTGTCACCCAGGAAGGCCCTCGGATTGGCTGCCAGAGCACTCCCCATCACTCCTCAATCTCCTTCCATGAGAATAGCATCTGCTCACCTCGTTGAGACATCCTGTTAGATGACGTCATACTTTCCTGTTCGGTTCATATAACAAAACGGAAATTTCTAGTAACTTCCAGAATAATCCAGAAGTTTTTATTCTCGAACAGTTACTGGTCAAACCCCTAAAGTATTGATTCATCTATATTACATAAATTTTCACTGTAAGGTAAAAGGTGGACATGGCCGTAAATGTGTGGTTTAGAATTGTATAACGATTTGTTTAAATATGACTTTTTCTCTCGTTTCTTATCTCCATTTGCGGGTTTATGAAGGTGACACAAAACATATAATAAGGGGAGCGGGAGATAAGATGGGGGGAGAGGGGGAAGCACACAAACACATTTGAGAGCAGGGACATTTGGAGATCTGTGGGAGGGAGAGGGCTTGGGGGGGGGATGGAGGAGTGGGAAGGGGGAGGGGGGGGGGGTGAGAGAAATCTAAAACACATGGACACTGCAAGGACTTCCAAGAAAGAAGTTGGCATTTCAATTCAAAAAAAGTGGATCTGGGGTGAATTAGCGGGGGTAGAATTAGGGATCCCGCGAGATCTTAGAGACGGGGGCAGCGATTCTCGAAGCTCCACACGGTCTCCACGTTTTCAAAGTTAAGTCTGTTCACAATTGTATTTTGTCGAAACTGTATTTATTTTTCGGTGTGTGAAGTTATAGGGTGCCCCTTGGAAGTTTCTCGGTGTTTATCTTTCATAAATTAATCGTCTGTTTGCCGCGTCGCGAGCAAGGCCCTTGCCGCGTCGCGAGCGATTTGAAATCGAAGTTAAGTAATTGTTCCCATTTGTATTTTCGTTATAACTGTATTTATTTTATGGTGTGTACGTATGTATATTGTGTCCCGAGGAAGATTTTCGGTGCAAATCTTTCATACCTGTACCGAAAATCGTGTTAATTCGTGTCGTCTTGAGGCCTTGTACAGTGTACACTGTACAACCTTGAGGCTTTGTTTTTCTCTTAGCGGTCCGTCGTTTGTGATCCAATAACTTTCGTTCTCTGTTTTCCCAGTCTTTTCACCCCATAGCCTACTTCCTTGAGTAAATCTCAACTCAAAAAAAACAAAAAAAAAACATTTCCTTCTCTGTTCTCATTCGTTTATTCATTCTTATTCATTCGTTCGTTCTTCGACCACGTGTTTCTCCCACATTTCCCCAGATAGTTTTCACTGTTATTAACCTTCAATGTTTACACTTTCCCCTCAAGTTATGTATTCCGTCATATATTATAACACCCTTTTCTTCTTCTATAAAAGGCTGCTTTCGACTTGCTCACCAAATCTATTCATCCCAAAAAAAAATTCCATCTCTTATAGTGCCTTTTTTCTACATTCCCTAAACTCTCCTGCACTCCATCCTCCATCCAGCGTCCTTAAACGTATTTTTGACTCGAAGGTCACAAGAAACTCATTTTGCAATAAATGTTCGTTTCCCATTAATCGTACACTTTCTAAAATCAAATCTCACCCCTCCCCTCCAAATCTTCCCCATAACCCCTCCCCTCCAAATCTTCCCCATCACCCATCCCTTTCAAATCTTCCCCCTTTCCCCTCCCCTCCTAATCCTCCCCATCACCCATCCCTTTCAAATCTTCCCCCTTTCCCCTCCCCTCCCAATCCTCCCCATCACCCATCCCTTTCAAATCTCCCCCCTTTCCCCCTCCCTCCAAGACTCCCCCTCGCCCCTCCCCTCCGAGACTCCTGCCTCACCCCTCCCCTCCGAGACTCCTGCCTCACCCCTCCCCTCCAAATCTCCCCCATATCCCATCCCTTTCAAATCCCTCCCCTTGTCCCTTCCCTCCCAAACTCCCCCCTCGCCCCTCCCCTTCAAATCTCCACACCCTCATTTCTTCTCAATTTCCCCCCTCTCACTCCCCCTCCTCAAAGCGTCCTCCCCGCTTCTTCCCCCTTCCAACTCTCACCTCCATCTCCCCCAACCTTCTGCCTCGCTCTTCCCCCTCCTCAAATAACACCTCATTGTGCCTCACCCAATCACCATCAAACCTTTTGTCCGCCCCATCCTTCCCTTTCTCCGAGCTATTCTGAAATCTCTGACACACCTTCAACAGCTCTCCCTACCTCTCCCTACCTCTTCCACCTCTTCCACATCTTACCCTGCCCCTCCTCCCCCCTGTTCTGTATCCGATGCTCCCCCTTCCTCTTCATTAACGGTATGGACTTCAAACATCCGGGGCCTTCGTTCAAATTTAACTGATCTCTCCATACAGGTTGCTTCTGTCAAACCACACCTGATCTGCTTAACAGAAACTTTCCTCCTTCATGATGTCTCTGATTCCTTAGTATCTCTCCCGGGTTACTCCCTCCTCTGGTATGATACACCTGAGCCTCGTCCTGGAGGTGGGGTTGCTATCTTTATCAAAAACTCTCTTCCTCACTCGCCCTGCACTGTACTCTCTCCACCTCACCCCCAGGAATACCTCTGGCTACGGCTTCCCCTTCGCTCCCACCTCTTGTTCATATGTGCGTTGTAACGTCCACCAAACAGTGATGACTCCATCTACATCTCGCTGTCTGAGAATATGGACCAACTTCTATCTACTCATCCCAACTCTCTCTTCCTCATATGTGGTGATTTCAACTGTCATCATGCCAGTTGGCTGGGTGTGGGTACCTCCCTCACCAGCCATGGCTCCTCAGCAAAGGACTTCTGCGACTCACTGGGACTGACACAATCTGTCAATTTCCCGACCCGGATCTCAGTCAACGGAGCATCTTCTCTTCTGGACTTGGTTATGACTAACTTCCCTGAAAATGTCTGCTGCTCTTCTTCTGCGCCAATCGGATCATCTGATCATGTCCTTGTTAAAGTGGACATCTCTCTGACCATTCTCAGGGAGCCTGCTCAGCGTCGACGAGTCTGGCATTTCACTCAGGCCAACTGGCACGGTCTTCAAGCAGCCATCAATCATCTGGACTGGTCTCCCATCTCTACCACCTCTGACATCAACTCATCCTGGGAATTCTTCCAAAGTAAATTGCTCTCCCTCATTCACAGATTTATCCCATCTCGTCTTCAGTTGTCATACCCTTCCTCCCGTCCATGGTACATGGAATCTTGTGGTGAGGCTGTTGCCCAGAAACAACTTGCCTTCGTCTCCTGGAAAGCAAATCCAACGGAAGGAAATCTCATTTCCTTTCACAAAGCCCGAAACAAGTGTGTGTCCACCCTCAGGAGAGCCAGGAAACAATCTCTCTCCGTTCTCAAGACCGAACTCTTATCTGTCTCCCTCTTCCAAATCCTGGTGGCGTCTGGTCAAATCCGTTTCTGGTGTTTGTTCTCCCTCCATCCCCTCCCTTACCTAAAACGGCTACACAGCTGACTCCGCACGTGAAAAAGCTGAATGCCTCAACTCTGTGTTTGCCTCTAAATCTTGTGTCCCAAACCCATCCCTCTCTGTACCCACCATACCCAGTCGTACCCAGCTGCTCCTGGACTCCGTGTCCTTTCCTCCTGACAAGGTGGAAAAGTTTCTGTCAACCCTCGACTCTGATTCTGCAACTTGACCCGACGTCATCAGCCCAAGGGTCCTAAAATCCTGCTCTGCCGCTCTGTCTCACCCTCTCTCTGTTCTCTTCACCCTCTCTTTTGCTCAAGGTCAACTGCCATCTGCTTGGAAATCAGCCAACATCACCGCTTTGCACAAAAAAGGTGCAAAAACAGATCCTAGCAACTACAGACCAATCAGCCTTCTCCCAATTATCAGCAAAGTCATGGAATCCATCATTGCTTCGGATATGAAATCTTTCCTCTTCTCCAATGGCTTGATCTCTGAGCATCAATTTGGTTTCAGACCAGGTCACTCTACTCTGGACATGCTGCTTCTGCTGTCTCAACAATGGATGGAGGTCCTCAATGCCAAACAGGAAATTAGAGCTGTCTCCCTCGACATATCACGTGCCCTCGATACGGTCTGGCACCCCGTTCTGCTCACCAAACTCTCCTCCTTTGGTATCCATGGAAATCTCCACGCATGGCTGGCTGACTTCCTCTCTAGTCGTCGTCAACGTGTGGCCCTGAATGGGGTTCTCTCATCTCCTCTTCCTGTTCAGGCTGGAGTTCCCCAAGGCAGTGTTCTGGGCCCTGTGCTTTTTCTGGTCTTCATCAATGATCTCTCTGACTCTCTTTAAAATCCTCTCTATCTCTTTGCTGATGACTCCACTCTCTGCCGCTCCATTCCTCTTCCCTCAGATCGGCAGTCTGCAGCCTCCTCACTCTCTGAAGACTTGGACAAAATCACAGACTGGTCAAACAAGTGGAACATGTCTTTCAATCCTGACAAATCTCACACTCTTACTATGTCTCTCCGAAAAGATCGACTGGACAAGCCTCCCATCTACTTTCTCAACAATCCTCTCCAAGAAGTTCTGTCGCTCAAGCTTTTGGGTCTCACTATCTGCCATGATCTTTCTTGAGAAAACCACATTTCCAAGCTGGCCTCCAAAGCCAGTCGCCGACTGGGCATTCTCCGTCGTGCGAAGTCCTTCCTCGGCACTCCTGAGCTCCTCACCACATACAAGGCTTTCATCCGCAGCTCAATGGAATACTGTTCTCTCTCTTATCTGTTCCTTCATATGGGCCTATGGGCCGGTGCTCCTGCCTCACACCTAGCTCGGCTTCACGCTGTTGAAACCAAAGCTTACAGAATTATTGGAATCTCTGAGGGCCTTTCACTCACTCACCGCAGGCAGGTAGGTGGTCTTTCTGTCTTCTACCGACTCCTCTCCGGCCTTGCACCCCCAGCTCTCTCTGTGCTCTGTCCCCCAAATATTCCTACAGGTCGCACAAGATCTGCCAGCAACCCTCTGATGGTTAAACTGCCGAAATCTCGGCTCTCTGCTCACCTTCACTCTTTCATTCCTCTTTTCTCCCACCTCTGGAACAAACTTCCTCACTCCCTTCAATCCCACTCCTCACTCCAGGTCTTTAAAACAGCTGTTCACCACCATCTCTTATCTTCCCCCATCCAAAACCTTGATCTTTTCTACCCCCGCTAATTCACCCCAGATCCACCTTGTTTGAAATTCCAACTTCTTTCCTGGAAGTCCTGGCCGTGTCCATATGTTTTATACCTCTCCCACCCACCCACCCTTCCCATGCCCCCCCCCCCCCCAAAGCCCTCGCCCTCTCTCAGATCTCTCGATGTCTCCATGTCTCTCGGTCCCTGCTCTCAAATGTTGTGTTTGTCCTTCCCCCTCTCTCCCCATCTTGTCTACCGCTCCCGATGTTGTATGTTTTTGTGTCGGTTTGACTTTCTGTGTGATTAATGTTCGCTCTTTCACGAGCCTCGATCTTGTATACAAAAAAAAAAAAAAAAATCCAAAACCTTGATCTTTTCTACCCCCGCTAATTCACCCCAGATACACTTTTTTTTTTTGGAAATTCCAACTTCTTTCCTGGAAGTCCTTGCAGTGTTCATATGTTTATCATTTCATTAACATTAACATTTATCATTAACATTAACATTTATCACACAGAAAGACAAACCGACACAACCGACAAACCGACACATAAAACAAATAACATCGGGAGCGGTAGACAAGATGGGGAGAGAAGGGTAAGGACACAAACACAACATTTGAGAGCAGGAACCGAGAGACATGGAGACATCGAGAGATCTGTGGGAGGGAGAGGGCTTTGGGGGGGGGGCATGGGAAAGAGGGTGGGAGAGGCATAAAACATATGGACACTGCCAGGACTACCAGGAAAGAAGTTGGAATTACAAACAAGGTGGATCTGGGGTGAATTAGTGGGGGTAGAAAAGATCAAGGTTGTGGATGGGGGAAGATAAGAGATGGTGGTGAACAGCTGTTTTAAAAACCTGGAGGGAGGAGTGGGATTGAAGGGAGTGTGGGAGTTTGTTCCAGAGGCGGGAGAAAAGAGGAATGAAGGAGTGAAGGTGAGCAGAGAGCCGAGATTTCGGCAGTTTAACCATCAGAGGGTTGCTGGCAGATCTTGTGCGACCTGTAGGAATATTTGGGGGACAGTGCCAGACCGTATGTGGATGGGGGAAGATAAGAGATGGTGGTGAACAGCTGTTTTAAAGACCTGGAGGGAGGGGTGGGATTGAAGAGAGGGACGGAGTCTGTTCCAGAGGCGGGAGAAAAGAGGAGTGAAGGTGAGCAGAGAGCCTAGATTTTGGCAGTTTAACCATAAAGGGTTGCTGGCAGATCTTGTGCGACCTGCAGGAATATTTGGGGGACAGAGCACAGAGAGAGCTGGGGGAGCAAGGCCGGAGAGGAGTCGATAGAACACAGAAAGACCACCGACCTGCCTGCGGTGAGTGAGTGAAAGGCCCTCAGAGATAGCTTCATCGCGGGAGATTCCAATGATTTTGAAAGCTTTGGTTTCTACAGCGTGAAGCCGAGCTAGGTGTGAGGCAGGAGCACCGGCCCAGAGGGGGGAACAGTATTCCACTGAGCTGCGGATGGAAGCTTTGTACGTGGTGAGGAGCTCAGGTGTGCCAAGGAAGGTCTTCGCACGACGGAGGATGCCCACTCGACGACGCTTTGGAGGCAAGCTTGGAAATGTGGTTTTCCCAGGAAAGATCGTGGCAGATAGTAAGACCCAAAATCTTGAGTGACAGCTTGACAAAAAAAAGCGACAGTGACATCATGGCTTGAGTCTTTTGGGTGTTTTGGGGTCCATTGGGTCTTCAGGGTATTTTGAATCTTCAGAGTCCTTTCCCGCTCTTCTGAGTCCTTGGGGTCTTTTGGATCATCTGTCATTTAGGTCCTTGGGGTTGTTTGGGTCTTTTGGATCATCGGAGTATTTTGAGTCTTTGGGGTCCATTGGGTCTTCAGGGACTTTTCAGTATTTTCATGATATTTGTTACATTATATCACCTTTATCTCTCAATATTGTTGAAATGAAGATCAAATAGCTGTATGTTGAAATATGTTGAAAAAGTCAAAACTTTACCTGGGGTGCACTTACTTTTTCACGTGACTGTGTATATATAGATATATATATATACTAGCTTGGCTCGGCTCGCTGCACTCGCCTCACCAAGCGTCGTTACTGAGGAACGGGCTTATTTTAGCTGAGGATAATGACTGTGACGGAGTTGCTGTGTTGTCATGATTTACCCCAATCATAATACAAACAATTATTTTGCACAAATTTATTTGTTGTGTTTGTGATATTACATTTTAATAGGCACTTTCGGTTGAAGAAAGCGGGAATGGTGGATGTATTGGTTGAATGTTTTTTGTTTTTTTTTCAACAAAGAACCCCTCAGCACATACATAGGGGAGGGGTAGGTGCAGACTGGAAGTTTGGGACGATTACACCTCACCACCACGTAATTCAAACACCTCACCAGTCACCACCAAGTAATTCAAAACTCCTCACCACCAAGTAATTAAAAATACCTCACAGCCATAAAACACGTATTTAAAAACACCCCACCACCACGAAATTGAAAACACGTCACAGCCATAAACCACGTAATGAAAACACCTCACCACCACGAAATTGAAAACACGTCACAGCCATAAACCACGTAATAAAAACACCTCACCACCACGAAATTAAAAACACCTCACCACCAAGTAATTCAAAACACTTCACCACCACGTAATTCCAAACACCTCATCACCAACTAATTCAAAACACCTCACCACCACGTAATTCAAAACACCTCACCACCATGTAATTCAAAACACCTCACCACCATGTAATTCAAAACACCTCACCACCACGTAATTCAAAACACCTCACCACCACATAAGTCAAAATACCTCACCACCACGTGATTCAAAACCATCACAACGTTATTAAAAACACCACAACCATGGAAACAAAAGTTTGAGGGAGTTGTTAAGTGACAACACAGACACTGCCCAGATGTGTCGATATATAGATAAATTCAAAACCACCACAACGTTATTAAAAACACTTCACAACAACGGAAACAAAAGTTTGAGGGAGTCGTTAAGTGACAACACAGACACTGCCCAGATATGTAGATAGATAGATAAATGACTGCACCCGAGTTGCTGTTTTGTCATGGTTTGAACCAATCATAATTCAAACAATTATTTTGCACAAATGTATTTGTAATATACGTGATATCACATTTTATAAATCATTGAAGTTGAAGACTGAAGTTAAAAAAAAAAACATTCCCGAAAAAATTCCCAAAAAAAAAAAAAATTGGAAATTTTTTCAAACAAAGACCCTAAGGACATACCGACGGGAGAGATATGTGCATACCAGAAGTTTGGTACGATTTCACAAAAGTTTGAGAAAGTAGTTCATTGACAAGACAAGACACAACACAAGACAGACACTGCACAGATACATATACATATATATATATTGTTACGGATCTCGGGGGTCGGCTCTCCCCTTATCAAGGGGGGATTAATCCCCTTGTCCTTTAAGCTGGCCGTCCCGAGTCCTGGAGCTATGACGTCACTTCCGGTCAGCGCTGAATAGTAGGGTGGTAGGCCAAATTGTTCCTATTACCTAATTACCAGCACCTTCCGGGAAGCGAGGAAATGAGCCCTGCCCGAGCCACGGCGTTGGTGGACACGCCGAGCGAAACGAGCCGCGACTCAGGCCATTAACAATGACTAACCCGATTCTGAGCGGTTCCGAAATCGTGCCACAGGTACTCAATTGAAAGAAAGGACGGAGGCGATCGGAGTAGGGAAAAACCAAGAAAGAACAAGGTGAATTTATTTACAACCAAAAAGAAGAGGAAAGGAAAGAATGTACAAGAAGAAGGAGAAGGACACAGGGCAGGTTTAACTACACAGTCTTAACTTACGATCCCAGACAAACATACACACTCACACGGGATGGCAGCAGGTAGGGTGGAAGGTCCAGGTAGATGGTCCAGGCGATGGGGTCCAGGCTCCAGGTGAGGCTCCGGTGCCATGGCCGAAAACCCGGCAGGCAGCTTCACGCATATCGTTCGACGCGAGCGGGCCTTACATATGGCGGGGGGGAAGGCTCGCGTCCTTTAGCGTATGTCACAGATGGACGGTCGTGCTAACCGCTCCCTCTCTCTCCAATTCTCATTCAGCGCCAGCGAGTGAGTCCCCCCTTTTCCAATGTGCGCTCCGTATCAAAAGCAGTTCCTCACAATAGGCGCGCCTCCAACAAGTCCTTGCAATCAGCCTTCTCCGCGCAGTCCTGTGAAAGGGCTTTGCGCTTGCGCTTATATATCGCGCTTCAAGATCACTCCGCGCTTCAGCAAGCCACACCCGCCAGTGATATTTCATCATCCCTGGTTGGCTGGTGGGGGCTTACCGGCTACGCCTTTGATGACTAGTTGACGTGGCCACACCTTGTTATTGGCGCTCCGCCCCCTTCTTCCTCGAGCCGACCGCATGGTCAATGGCGGCGCCTGTGCGAACGCTAACCAAGGTGCGTAACAGAATTTGGAGAGAGGTCGCAAAATGAACAAAAGGGCCTACTCCTTATTTGACTGATGCAACGCAGATTCAACTATTGGAAACACAGCCTTAACTAAAACCCATAATAATGAAATAACTGAGTTCTATGGTGGCCTACGTGTTGCTTGTGGACTAGCTCGGGGTGCAACCTTTAACCTTTACTGTTATATTTACAAGTGATTATTATTTACAAAAGTGTGGGTTATAAAACCGCAACACTGCACCCTCCCTTTTTCCAGGCTCGGCCCGAGCTGAAACACAAGGGCTACCTTTTAAGTTAATGTGACACTTAGGTGTGGTTACCCTCTACTTTTAATCTCACCCTGAGTGCGACAGTTTTAACACTAAATATGTCCCGCCTGCTGTGTTGCATCCTACCTAACTGACTCACGCCCACAATTAACCGAATTGCGGAATTATTCTGAAACTACACATAAAGCCGGTGGGGAGCATTATTTAGAAAAACTCTAATTATTTACAAACTGTCACCCAGGACCTGTCTTTTTGTGGGAAAAGAAGATGAGAATTTGATAAGAGGAAAAATACCACTGCCATGCACTGCACCGATACACCATACCATATGTACCAATATGCACCAATAATAAGAAAAAAATGCACCAAAAGCACCATAAAAGCACCATCACCAAAATGCACAAAACAAACATTTTAAAAATAAGCAATGATGTCTTCTGCTTCTCTGCTCTGCTGGGCCGCTGTTTCTGGTTGTCTTCTTGCTTGATGTTATTTATTTATGAAAAAGGGCACACACCGCATCCGCTTTTTATTATTGATATGGCCAGCAGGGCCAACCACCATTCCAGTGGTCCACTGCTGGGCATGGGTGTCACTTTAAAACAGTGGTCCGCAAGGCAGACACTGCTGGCAACAATGGATGGTCCCAGCAGAGATGCCAGGCCACAGAACATGTGGTCCATAAGGTGGTGCTAGGCCACAGAATGTGTGGTCCATAAGTGGTGCTAGGCCACAGAACGTGTGGTCCATATGGTGCATCAGTGCAGGCAGGAGGCAGCAACGGTGCGGGCGCACAACTGCGGCACCTGCACACTTCCCTCGGGCACAAAAGAACAAGGCCCATGAGTGGGGAAGGAAGGACAAGCAGATCAGCGGGCAGGGGCGCAAGGGTACACATCAATACCAGGCAATGCAACATGAAGGGCGCGGGAGAGCGAGCCGAGAAAGCTTGTCCCTAACCATTCGTCACCCCCCATGTCACCTACCCTACCCTTGCCCTTACCCGTATTTACACAATTTACAATTCGTCTCTACGTCTTGTCTTTCCCATCCCCTAATACCAAATTCGTCACCAATCCCTCCCAAGAAGGAAGGGGTGGAATTTCAAACAATGTCTCACCCACATCAAGATGCGTCTTACATTCTCCAAACATTTGCACAAAACAACTGGTGCGGAGTCTTATCACCTAGGTGGGTGGATGCGGATGGTGCGAAGAGACTTTCTCCTATCTATCTTCTAAATGACATTAACACGCTTGACTCTACCCGGGGTCTTGCCCTGCCAATCCATTGGCCATTATTAAACTATGTGGTTCTAAAAACCAATTCCCATTGAACAAACTGTGGCGCTCTCCGATTTGGGGTCTCACTCCCCAGATTTTTCCTTCTGTGCCCTTGCACAATTTCAGGGCTGGGTCATGTGGCTCACCAGCAGGTCCGCCAAACTGCACACCTCCGCCACTGCAGTTGCCACCCGAGCTTACTTAGCTCCTCACCCTAACCTGGGGAAGGCCCTCCCTGGCACTTACCCCACTAATGCCCCCTCTGGCATCGGGCTACCCGGGTCCTCTCCTTGGGATCCATGGGCCCCATTGAACTCTACTTTGCTCCCAGAGCCTACCTGCGGCCTCACCTGGCCGACAGACTACCAGTGGCGGAGTGCCCAACCAACCATTCTCACTAACAGGCTCACACGCCCAGCCATTCCATACACTCATGCACCCAACAAAACACTTCTGTACTACTACACGCACCACAGATGTCAATATCCAACCACAATTTACCTACTCCCTCTACCTACTCCCTCTACCTACTTTTAAACTACCCTCCCTGGGTACTCGTGAAGGGGTCCATCCTTCCCCCATCCACTCCTTCGCACCATACACTCCACTCCACGTATTCCACACTACTCACTCCACACCATTCATTCCAGACCATTTATTCCAGGCTAATCTCCACTTGCACACCATGCAAGCCAATGCACTCAATACACACACACACATCTTTCTCGAGCATTGCCTCACTTCAACACCCTCACCACAAAGAACTTCCATTCACACAGCATCATTTAAACTATCTACTCCCTTCTAAGATTAGTGCTCCCCCGTCATCCCTTATACTATGCACATCCCCCGTCATTATAATCCATCTAATCTCTCTACGTCCCCACTACCTGTACAAATGTCGCTACTTAAATCTCATGTCACCTATGGGTCATCTCGAGATCCCTATACATTTATCCTAACCCTCCCGGGCTAGTTTGGCACTGCCAATCCCCATAAACCTATTGCTCCTCTGCCCAAAAAAGTGGTGATGTGACGGATGGTAGATTTACCATCCCTCTACATCGGGCATCTCCCACTATCACCCCCCAGTCCTCTTGCACTATGAGCCCCGTCATGTGAGGTACTGGGTCCCGCCTTGGCATCTAAAGCCGAGGCGATCCATGAGGGCGCCTGCTCGCCGGTGTAGGGTCTTAACCGGTTGGTGTAGACGATCCGAGGGAGGGCTCGTGGCCCCATCTTGATCTTCACGACCACGACACAGACTTGCGACAGGACGACCCCCGTGCCTTGCCAGGGAGAGGTAAGTTTGGGGCACCTACCCTTCCACCTCCGGGGATTGAAGAATCAAATCTTCATCCCCGGAGCGGACTGACTCCCCTGGCTCCGGTGGTCATACCTGCGCTTAATCTTGGCCCCCGCCAGCTGAAGCGGGCGAAGGCATGGACCCTCTCCATGCCTTCCTCTTGGTGACGTGCATAGCCCTCCCTCGGCGGGATATCCGTGGTGTCTGGCACGGGAGCGCATAGCAAGTCGGCGAGAGCCCGCATCTCCCGCCCATACATAAGCAACGCCGGACTGCATGCGGTGGCCCCTTGCTGGCTGGTTCGGTAGGCCATTAACAAATACGGGAGATGTTCGTCCCAGTCGTCCTGACAGGTTGTGGTAAATAACGCCAACTGTTGAACCAGGGTTCGGTTGAACCTTTCCACCATCCCGTCAGATTGTGGCCACAAGGGCGTTGTCCGTGTCTTTCTAATTGATAGGAGTCTGCACACGTCTTTTAGCAATTGACTTTCAAAATTTCGACCCTGGTCGGTGTGCAGCTCCTGTGGAATCCCATGCCGACATACAAATCCTTCCACGAAGGCCTGTGCGACCACCCCGGCTTCTTGGTTGGGGAGGGCATAGGCCTCCGGCCACTTGGTGAAATCGTCCATTACAACGAGGATGTACGTATTACCTTGGCGGGTGCGGGGTAGTGGTCCTAGAATATCCATATCCACCTGCTCAACGGGAGCCCCCACCTGGTGTAATTGAAGGGGGGGCCCTCATCCTCCGTGCTGGTCCCTTTTTGGCAGTACAGGCGTCGCATCTCCGACACCAGTCCTGTATGTCGCGCCCCATATTTACCCAATAGGACTTCCGGCGGACCCGAGATGTTGTCTTTGTCCTGACAAAATGTCCGCCGGAGCGGGTACCATGCACCTGCTGTAATATTGTGTTCTTAAATTTGTCAGGGACTATCACCAGCCAGGAAGTTCTCTCAGAGGGAACCTCCACCCACCTGCGATATAAGATGTTGCCTTTCAATTCCAGGGTTTGCCATTGAGCCCAATATGCCTTTGTTGGCGCCCCGAGAGGGGTGACCTCTTCCCCATTAGGTCTTTGTCCCAATTCGTACAACATGGTCTTCCCCATGTCGAACCCATTCGTACACCGGTCCCAGGACGGGATCCTCCCGCTGGGCCATGCTCCAAGCCAATTTTCCAAATTCTTCATCCGCGGTTAGTGGCAAAATTGGCCCTCTCACCCGGGTTGCACGGACTACGAGGGTAGGGGTGGAATCACCCAATTGTTCCCTCTCCGTGTCTCACACAAAATTTTCAGTTTTCCCCCAGACAAGGACGCCGAGAGAGTGCATCGGCATTCCCATGGGCCTTCCCTGCCCTATGGGTCACATTAAAATTGTACTGCTGCAACTTTTCCAACCACTTTGCAATTTGGCCCTGCGGTTCCTTGAACCGAAGGAGCCATTGCAAGGAGGAATGGTCAGTTCGAACCAAAAATTTCCGCCCGTGCAAGTACGGGTGGAAATCGCTCATAGCAGCCAGCATGGCCAATAACTCTTTGCGGGTGATGCAATAATTTCGTTCGGGCCTACTCATGGCCCGACTATAATACGCGATCACTCTCTCCACGCCCTCCTGTGTCTGAGACAAAACTGCGCCCAATCCTTCCTGGCTTGCATCCGTGTCCAGGGTAAATGTCCCGTCACTAGTGGGGTAAGCTAGAACGGGTGCGGATGTCAAACACCCCTTCAATGCTAGGAAGGCCTCTTGGCACTCCCTTGTCCAATTAAATCTCGTCCCCTTCTCCGTAAGCCGGTGAAGGGGCCGGGCCAACTCTGCAAATTTTGCCACAAAACGCCGGTAGTCGGATCAGAGTCCCAAAAATCCCCGCACCTCCTTGATGGTACGTGGTGCGGGCCACTCCTCTACCACTGTAATTTTGCCTGGGTCTGTTTTTACCCCCTCGCGACCGATAACGTGACCTAGGTAGGCCACCTCTCTTGCAAACAAAGTACATTTGCTCGGACTCAGCTTTAACCCTGCCTGTCTGAGGCACCCAAACACCTGGTCCAAATTAGCTATGGCTTGGGGGAATGTTTTAGCATGCACCAGGACGTCATCCAGGTACACCAGGCATGATTGCCATGGCATGCCGCCCAGTACATGCTCCATCAATCGTTCAAAGGTGGTGGGGGCGTTACACAAACCAAACGGCACCACAGTGAACTGATACAGCCCCTTAACTGTGGAAAATGCCGTTTTCTCCTTCCCTGCCATATCCATCTCCACCTGCCAATACCCACTCTTGAGGTCCAAAGTTGAGAACCAATTTGAGCCCGCAACAGCAACGAGGGTATCCTCAATTCTTGGCAAGGGATATGAGTCTTTGAGTGTCACGTTGTTTAGCTGGCGATAGTCCACGCAGAAACACGTGGTCCCATCTTTCTTTTTGACCAGCACAACAGGTGACATCCAAGGGCTTCCCGAGGGCTCGATGATACCTGCATCGAGCATTTTTTCTACCTGCTCGTCAGCTTCCTCCCTCTTGCTCCAAGGGAGCTGTCGGGCGGGCTGACGAATAGGCCGGGCCTAACCGGTGTGGATCTGATGTTTCACCAGGCCCGTACGTCCAATATCCTCGGAGGACAAGGAGAAGATATCCAAATGGGATTCAATTAATATATGTAAAGCCTCCCTCTGGGTACCTCCCAACTCTACGCTACTACGATTTACCATCTTGCAAATGGGCTCGGGCCAATTCCTAATACTTTTTGAAGGCTCCCTCTGGGGCCGGCTCGGCTGAACGTTCTCGTCCCCCACTGGCGCGACTTCGTTAACTGGGGTGCAGCCGGCTATCTTCGTGCCCCTTACTATCGTGCGTGGTTCTGCACTAATATTAATTACTCGGGCGGCCACCACCGGCCCGTCCGTTTTTATGAGGGTGCGGCCCACGATTAAACCCGGGATGGACTGCGCTGCCACCGGTTCGACCAGGCCGCAGGACTCCTATGTTGGGCGAGCTAACCATCGGGCCGGCACTATGGCCTCGGCCCTCGGAGGGATGGTCACGGCCTCAGAAGCCTCCAGCTCCGTCCTCTCGGCCGTGCTCACCCCCTCCAATGGAAGCTACTCTACTCCCATTTGCAGGGTCCCCCGGGACAAATCGATTTTACAACCGCTGGCAGTCAACAAATCCAACCCTATTAAGCATGGGTCGTTGGGTCGCACATCTCCCCCACCCAAACTTCTATCCCTCTTTACCGACCCCAACTTGAGGGTTACAAAACCACGCCCTATGATCAGGGCCATTACCCCGGTAGCCAGCTGCAAACTATGATTTTGCAGATGCTGGATTTTATCCCAGCCGTCTGCACTCGAATTAAGGATCACAGGGCTGATGATCGTGGCGCGAGCTCCTGTGTCCACGACGACGTCTACCCCCACGCCGGCAATTTTGCACCGAATCGTTAAGCTACCTGTTCCAATTTGGCCACAATGAATGACCTGTCGCGTCAATGAGGGCGCTTCACCATCCCCTACGGCCCTGTATGTCCGGCCGAACATGGCCCTGTATGTCCGGCCGAACATGGCCCTGTATGTCCGGCACCTTCTAGTTTCCCGGGCCCTGGCGGGGGGGTGTCTGGGGTCGGCTAACCCGACCCATACGAGGTGGAGTTACGGGACTCGGCTGTCGGGGTGCATCCCGGCGCGGAGCTCGACACTCCCACGCACGGTGACACAGCCGGCTACAATTAAAGCACCTTACCTGGTAAGGTGCTTGCCTCCTGAATTCCAAATTGCCCCCACCCGAAGGTCAGAATTGGGGCATTTGTCCTTGGTCTACCGGGGGCCGCCTCTGGAGCCGCCTGCCATGGTCCGGGTCCCGCCAGGCGCTGGTTCACCAGCCTCCGGACCATGCTCTCCAGGTCATGGCCCCCTTCGGGAGCCGGCCTCCTAGGGGGGCCGCCACCCTTCACGGGCCCTACCTGGCGCACCGCCACTGCGTGGCACGCGCTTTCCCGGGCCAGGGGCCTCGCTGCTTCCCAACGGGCCGCAGCGTCGGCCGCCTGGCTCAAAGTCCGCGGGCGCCACATGGCGAGTTGTTGCTGAAGCTCGGGGTCTGGGAAGGCCTTTTTTTTTTTTCTTTTTTTTTTTTTGTATACAAGATCGAGGCTCGTGAAAGAGCGAGCATTAATCACACAGAAAGACAAACAGACACATAAAACAAATAACATAGGGAGCGGTAGACAAGATGGGGAGAGAGGGGGCAGGACACAAACACAACATTTGAGAGCAGGGACCGAGAGACATCGAGAGATCTGTGGGAGGGAGAGGGCTTTGGGGGGAGGCATGTGAAGGGGGGGGGGGGGGGAGAGGTATAAACATATGGACACTGCCAGGACTTCCAGGAAAGAAGTTGGAATTTCAAACAAGGTGGATCTGGGGTGAATTAGTGGGGGTAGAAAAGATCAAGGTTTTGGATGGGGGAAGATAAGAGATGGTGGTGAACAGCTGTTTTAAAGACCTGGAGGGAGGAGTGGGATTGAAGGGAGTGTGGGAGTTTGTTCCAGAGGCGGGAGAAAAGAGGAATGAAAGAGTGAGGGTGAGCAGAAAGCCGAGATTTCGGCAGTTTAACCATCAGAGGGTTGCTGGCAGATCTTGTGCGACCTGTAGGAATATTTGGGGGACAGAGCACAGAGAGAGCTGGGGGAGCAAGGCAGGAGAGGAGTCGGTAGAAGACAGAAAGACCACCTACCTGCCTGCGGTGAGTGAGTGAAAGGCCCTCAGAGGTAGCTTCATCGCGGGAGATTCCAATGATTTTGAAAGCTTTGGATTCAACAGCGTGAAGCCGGGCCAGGTGTGAGGCAGGAGCACCAGCCCATAGGGGAGAACAGTATTCCATTGAGCTGCGGATGAAAGCCTTGTATGTGGTGAGGAGCTCAGGTGTGCCGAGGAAGGACTTCGCACGACGGAGGATGCCCAGTCGGCGACTGGCTTTGGAGGCCAGCTTGGAAATGTGGTTTTCCCAAGAAAGATCATGGCAGATAGTGAGACCCAAAAGCTTGAGCGACAGAACTTCTTGGAGAGGATTGTTGAGAAAGTAGATGGGAGGGTTGTCCAGTCGATCTTTTCGGAGAGACATAGTAAGAGAGTGAGATTTGTCAGGATTGAAAGACATGTTCCACTTGTTTGACCAGTCTGTGATTTTGTCCAGGTCTTCAGAGAGTGAGGAGGCTGCAGACTGCCGATTTGATGGAAGAGGAATGGAGCGGCAGAGAGTGGAGTCATCAGCAAAGAGATAGAGAGGATTTTCCAGGGAGTCGGAGAGATCATTGATAAAGACCAGAAAAAGCACAGGGCCCAGCACACTGCCTTGGGGAACTCCAGCCTGAACAGGAAGGGGAGATGAGAGAAATCCATTTAGGGCCACACGTTGACTACGACCAGAGAGGAAGTCCGCAAGCCATGCATGGAGATTTCCATGGATACCATAGGAGGAGAGTTTGGTGAGCAGAGCTGGGTGCCAGACCGTATCAAAGGCACGTGATATGTCAAGGGAGACAGCTCTGATTTCCTGTTTGGCATTGAGGACCTCCATCCATTGTTGAGACAGCAGAAGCAGCATGTCCAGAGTAGAGTGACCTGGTCTGAAACCAAATTGATGATCAGAGATCAAGCCATTGGAGGAGAGGAAAGATTTCATATCCGAAGCAATGATGGATTCCATGACTTTGCTGATAATTGGGAGCAGGCTGATTGGTCTGTAGTTGCAAGGATCTGTTTTTGCACCTTTTTTGTGTAAAGCGGTAATGTTAGCTGATTTCCAGGATGCTGGCAGATGACCTTGAGCAAACGATAGGGTGAAAAGAACAGAGAGAGGGTGAGATAGAGTGGCAGAGCAGGATTTTAGGACCCGTGGGCTGATGCCGTCTGGTCCAGTTGCAGAATCAGAGTCGAGGTTTGACAAAAACTCCTCCACCTTGTCAGGAGAGAAGGACACAGAGTTCAGGAGCAGTTGGGTTCGACTGGGAAAGGTGGGAACAGAGAGAGATGGGTTTGGGACTAAGGATTTTGAGGCAACCAGAGTTGAGGCGAAATGGATGGAATGCGCCAGGCTTTCCTGGGAGGAAAGATCCAGCGCCAGGCTTTCCCGGGAGGCCACTGCCATGTCCGCATGTGTGATCCCTACTGCGCGGCGAATGTCATGAGCAAGCTCCCCGATGGTCTCCTGGGGCTTTCGTTTTCGCACCGCGAGCTGGGCTTTAACAAGCTCGCTCTGCTGTTCAATTCCGAATCTGTTAATTAAGGCTGTGCGGAGGGCTGGCAGGGTGAAAGCAACCGGTGGTAAAGCTGTCAGCACGTCCGCCGCCGCGCCGCGCAATGCCCCCACAAGGTGTACTCCACCTTCATCCGGATTCCAACCGTTACCCCTACACACATTGTGCGAATTGCGCCAGGTATGCCCTCAGATCACTCTCGCCGTCATATGACGCGAGTGGAACCTTATGGCCGCCCGAAGGCCGGACCCCGTGCGTTGCTCCTTGCGGGGTTAGCGCAGGGCCGAACCGTTCGGGCCACCACAGTACACTATTCTCGGGGGGCTCACGTGCGTCCCCCGTCCCTCTAAAGACTGCCCCTGTCGGTGTCGATGCTTGGGTCGCCTCGTTGCAACCCACTCCATACTCGCGCATCCCGGCTCACCAACGCCTCTCACACTCCCCATGGTCGGACATCCTTGCACACACTCTCTTTCCACACACTCCGGACCAGTCGCACACCTTACCATTGGCCTCTCACGAACGCCCGGGTCTATACCAACCCCCAAACTCGCTGAACCTCCCCTCACACCATATACATTTCCGACCATATCGCCACTCTCCTCGGCGCCTCTTCTTCTTCGCTCCTCCTCCTCCACCTGCAAACTCTTTATTTGGTTATTAAGCACGTCATCACGATGTGAGCACAGACCTTGTACTATTTCCATCACCTCCTCCTTTATCTCCTTCTTAGTCTCCTTCCCTCTTTTTAATTTCACTCACCCCTTCTTCCACTTCCTCTAACTTTTGTTTCACCTCTTCTATCTCCCGGTACGCCCCCACAATTTCTTCTTCTGAGGCCACCTTGGTCGTTTCTATATGCTTCCTCACTTCTTGTTCCCTAGCCCCCAACGTCTCTACCACCTCATCCAACCTCTTTGTCAGACCCTCATGTACCAGCTGACATTCTGTTTTAGTTGCTATAAGTTCTGTCTTAATTTCTTTTTGTGCTGATTTCAGCCCCCCTATCACGGCTGTGTTCTTACCTACTTACTCCCCTAACTCCTTTTGTCCCACTGTTAGCTGCTCTACTCCTCGCGTCAAATCCTCTATACCCCCCTGTAACCTAGCCGTACTCTTTCTCACCTCTTTCTCCATGCGCTCCTCACCTCGCTTTACCTCGTCGCGTACCCCTCCGACCTCTTCGCTCACCTCGTGCCTTATACCCTCCCCCATCTCTCCCATTTCCTTCTTTGATGCCGCCCTCATTTGCTCCAATTCGTTCTTTTGGGCGTCCAATTTGCTTTCCAACCCGTTCTTTACCTCCTCTATCTGATCCCCCATTTGTTTGATTTCCCGGGCGGATTGATCCCACATTTCCCTCAATTTCCCTCCCATCTTGTTTTCTAACCCCATTAACCCATTCTTCACCCCTTCCAGTTGGTTCTCCTGGGTGGCCATTCTATTTTCCAATCCCGTTAACCTGTCCTTCATTTCCTTCATTTGGCTACTGTTACGAGTTCCTCTACGATCTCCTGATCTCGGTACACCTCCGAACCCCGAGAGGAGCCACGGCAGAAAAATATGTTACTCTGTGTTTGAAACAATAGTGAAACCACACCAATGATTATAAATGAACAAATAATATTTTGAAAATCACACAGGAATAACAGTACAACAAATGGCAATTAAGGGTGCACTCTATATACCATCAATAAACCACCTTTAGAGGCCATTTTTCCCCGCAAGCGGGGGTTGGCCTTTTTCGGGAACTGTGGTTGTTGTTTTTCGGTCCCCTTTTTGAAGCAATGTTTTACGGCCGGATGCCCTTCCTGACGCCAACCCTTTTTGCCGCCTTTAACGACAAGCAGGGAATTACCAGTGAACTGGTACTCAATCTCGGTACTGATGGTCTATATACCATCAATAAAGTCAGATAACTCACTGCGCTCCCAGCGAGTGAAACTGACACACCTCAATGTCTCTATAACCTTTTCCAAGGCGAATGTGATTCGCTCCAGCGGTCACTAGAACGATATCCAGTCGAAGCCCGAATCTCGCTCTCCAGTCGATATTCGAATCGCATACAGTTGACAATGGTGATCGCCCCGCCGAAACTGTACAACGGCACCCTTCAGAGGGGCACCTTCACCGATCACTCAACGAACCGCAACGTAATTGGAGACGAAGCGGTCGCGCACACACATCCCCGACAAACGGTAGGATGTTGGGGTGAAGATGACGCGAGGCAAAACCTTTGCAGGTGCCCAAAGCGCGGGGTTCAAAATGGCTGACGGCCCTTACTTGAGCCGATGCGACTAGGCGAGGATTCATCGAAATCTCAGCGCCCAAATCTGACGCAGATTTTCCACTCCAGCGATAATTCCTATCGCCAGATGTCCCTTCAAGGAACACAAAATTCCCTCGCGACTTTCGGTAGACCTGGCTCGCTGTCGAGCCTTGACGTCACGCGTCTTCTCCAACTTTGCTCGCGCTGCCTCTTCCACTTCACCTCCTCATCTTCCGGTTCGTTTACCTGTATCATTTTAAGTTAACCTTTTTAACTTTAGATAGCTGTTCCTGAATAATATACCTTTTGAGAATAATAATAGTACCTAATATCAGAAATATGTCAAGTGGGTGAAAACCACAACAGCGGAAGTGACGAATCCATAACACTTCCCCCCCTCAAGAAAGAAAGTTTGAACACAGCGAAAACTTTCTTTGCATGCAAACTCTTTAAACAACCAAAAATAAACTCACAACCCAAATCACCAATTCCCGTGAGCAACAATTATCAACATCTCAAAAATAAAGCAACAAAATTTCACACAACCCTCATGGATTTCCAAAGTTAATTCAGGAAGGAGGGGAAGGGGGGAGGGGGAGGGGGGGTGAGGGGGGAAGGGAGGGGGGAGGGGGAGGGGGGAACGGCTAGCTTGGCAAGCGATAGCAGGCTTTTTACTTTTATTTTTACCTCAATGAGGGCTATATATATAGTCCGTGCTTGGAGCCTTCAAGTTCAACATCAAGTTTTTTTATGAAAAATAATGCAGATGTATAACAATACACCAATGCAAGTTCAGAAATGAATGCAGATCCTTTACTTTGCGATACAAACGCAATTCCCGCCATTTCCACTCACGATCGAGACCTCCACAGTGACCGCGCCTCTTCTTCCTCCGACAACTTCGTCTCACTTCTTTCATTCAAAATGCACGAAATTCTGCCGCATGAAATTATGTCGGGGGGGGGGGGGGATATAAGGGAGGCCTCGTCGGGGGGGGGGATATAAGGTAGATGAGGAAGGCGTTGTAACAGAAGAATCAAAATAAAAGTGGAAGAACATAAGGAAATGGGAGCTATTCTGGACCCACAGCCAAACCCGACAAACCATTGCAATACACCCCGAACGTCTAGCGCCGCCACAAACTACACCATGGAATTGCAGCTGGCGAGGTTTTTTTAAACCATTGATATTAAAATAAAACGTAGCCTAAACCACCGGGATTTTATGCTGATTCCGAATCTGTGTCTAAAACTTTTCTCCGATGTGTAGTTCTCGAGTTATAAGCGGACATCCAGACACACACACACACACACACACACACACACACACACACTCCTCCTTTATATATATTATATATATATATATATATATATATATTATATATATATTATATATATATATTATATATATACAGTGGAACCTTGACTTACGAGTTTAATTCGTTCTGTGACCGAGCTCGTAACTCAAATTGCTCGTTTCTCAAATCAAATTTCCCCATTAAAAGCATTGAAATGCTATTAATCCGTTCCAGCCCGCCAAAAAACCACACCAATTTTTTTTTAAATATACAGTATATATAAAAATATCTCGCGCTTTATATTTCACCTGTATGCAGCATACAAGTTGGCAGGATGGCCTGGACTGGAGGTACGCACACTTGACTCTAAAGTCTAAACTGTCCAGCCTGGGTTTGAATCCCGACCCAGCTATAACCTGTCATGGGTGAATCACAGGCAGGGTGATTCATCAATGTGTGTACCGCTAAACTGGGCGCCCCGTTTGCGTCCCATTAGTTGTTGGATGTTAAGGATCTCACCGTGTTTTCCACAAAGAGAAGGCGAGCTATCGCCGGCACTCTGAACAAGTTGTGGCCTGGCATGGCTATGAACATGAAAACATGAACATGAACATGAAATGTTCGACATGAACATGAAATTTTCCAAAATAACCAAAATGCGAAAACAAAAATGCAGCGCTATACGACAGAGATACCTGTACGTGCACGGCAAGATAACCACGTGACCGGAACCCACCTGGCGGCGTAAACTCAAAATAACCAACATGCGAAAACAAAAATGCAGCGCTATACGACAGAGATACTGTACGTGCACGGCAAGATAACCACGTGACCGGAACCCCACCTGGCGGCTAAACTCAAAATAACCAACATGCGAAAACAAAAATGCAGCGCTATACGACAGAGATACTGTACGTGCACGGCAAGATAACCACGTGACCGGAACCCACCTGGCGGCGGAAACTCAAAATAACCAACATGCGAAAACAAAAATGCAGCGCTATACGACAGAGATACTGTACGTGCACGGCAAGATAACCACGTGACCGGGTGGCGAAAGCTCGTAACTCTGGATCTCGGCTCGCATCTCAAAGCAATAAACCGCCCGAGCGACGGCTCGTATCTCGAAAAACTCGTAAGTTGGGGCACTCGTAAGTCAAGGTTCCACTGTATATATATATTGTTATGGAACCCAATGTCGGCCTTTCCCACTTACCAAGGGGGGATTAATCCCTCTTCTATAACTAACCGACGTGGTCCCTGACGCTGCCCAGCGACCTCCGGAAAGGCCGGTGGCACAGCCCCATTCGTACCGCGGACAGATGTTAATTGCCGAGCGGTTTTAGCAACCGCGGCACGAACTATTAACAGAAACTAGACCCGATCCTTGAACGTTGGCCAAATCGTGCCACAGGTTTCAATGGGGAAAAGACAAAGACGACGGATGTGAAGAAGAGGAAGACGAAGGCAAAAGGTTGGAAATACGACTGATTTATTTGTATCTATTTACACAACGAAAGAAACCAAGGAAGAAGGAAGGATAATAAAATAATGCAGAAAGAGGGGATGGACCAGAAGGACACAGAGCAACACTAGCTTACCTATGGCAGTCTTACTTATTCCCAGGGACAAGACAAACAAAACAAACACGTACACAAGAAGGATGGAATGGCAGGGATGAAGGACTGGAAGGAGGGTCCCGGCAGATGGTAGGCATCGAGGTCCAGCTTCGAGCGCGTGCTCCGATCCATGCTTTGGGGGTCGAGGCGAAAACCCGGCAAACACAGCTCCGCATCGGGCTGGCAGCGCGGAGCCGGCAGCTCCACGTATTCGGTTTCACACCGGCGGCTGTCTCACACATCCTCCGCCTCCTGTGCTCGACCTCACTGCTCCTCCTCCACTGAACTGAACAATTCCACTCAACTCTCTCCCGGTGGACTGCCGACTCTGACGCATCTGAACTCATCTGCCGCATCTCCCTGAAAATGCTTGCGCGGGCGCTTTTATAACGCGCTTTTAGATCAACCCACGCCACGCCCGTGATGGTATCTCTCCAGCCCTGGTTGGCTGGTGAGGGCTCGCTGGCTCCACCCTTTTTATGACGATGGGCGGGCAACGCCCGTGATTTGGCTCCTCCCCCTTCTTCTCCGAGATTACCTCGTGGCTAATGGAGTCTAGCGGCGATGAAAACCACTCGCACCGCTGGGATCAAAACGAAAGGGGACCTAGCTTATTTGACTTCGGTGCAATGGAGTATCAACTAATGGAAGACACAGCCTTAATCTAATACACATAATAAGGGGATAACTACTGAACAAGGAGGAAATCTATGATTGGCTACGTGTGGTATATGGAATAACTAACGGAAACGACCTTTGACCTTTATACACAACAAATGGAGGAAGGAAGGTGATATTTTACAACAACACAAAAAAAACACAATTCTCAAATCCATAACACTGCACCCTCCTCCTCTTAGGCACGTCCCGGGCCTATTAAACTTTTACCTTTAGTGTGGCACGTAGGTGTAGTTCCCTCTACATTTAACCTGACCCTGAGTGTGACCGTTTTAAAACACAAATAAATATGTCCCGCTGCTCCATTGCACCCTGCCTAACAGACTCACGCCCACAGCTAACCGAATTGCGGAATTGTCTTCAAACTACAACATGAACGATGGGGGAGCATTATTTACAGTGACGCTACTTGTATTTACAAAACGCAACCCAGGACCTGAGATTGTTCTTTTGGGGGGAGACAGCCTGTGCTGCATCGACGCACCAAAGCACCAAAAATGCACCAAAGCACCAATCGGTGCACAGTCACCACAGTTCAATAATAAAAAATAAACCAACAAACCCCTGGTGCTGGTCTTCCTCTTCGGCTCCCTCTGCTGGCCATGGTTCTTCCAGTTGTTGTCTTCGTCTTCTTGCTGGCGGCCTATTTGGTGGAATAAAACTTGCACAAAACGTGTCCATCGTTCTTTTTATTTATGGCCCACAGGCCGACTATGTGTGGTTCACCTGTATGCATAGGTGCCCTGTGACCAAGGTCCGTCAGCAAGATCTCGGGCCATCATGGCCGGTTCCAGCAGAGGGGCCGTGCCCCAACCCATGGGGTCCATCAGTGGTGCTCAGCCACAGTCATGTGGTCCATAAGTGGTGCATCGATGCAGACAGCTGGTTGCGGGAGTTTTGGGCACACAATGGCGGACTCCCGCACGCTCCCTCGGCGCCCAGTGGCGCACAGTCCTCGGGTGGGAGACAAGGGGGGGGGGGGGAAGAATACAGGTGAGCGAGGGGTAAGGTCACAAGGGTACACATCAAACAAGGTAATGCAGGACGAGGTGTGTACGGAGAGCGAAGTGAGAAATGCTCGTCCCTACCGTACGCCCCCCACATGTGACCTACACTACCCCCCCTTGCCCCTCCCCGTATTTACAAAAACCTACACGTTTACAAATTCGTCACTACTGTCACGTCTTCCCCATATTTCCCCTACACCAAATTCGTCCCCACAATCCCTCCAACCAAAATTTGCCATCACCAACTCATCATCAATCCTCATAAGGAGGGAGAGATGGAACACAAAGCACAATGTCACACCCACGTCATGATGCATCTCACAATCCAAACATTTGCACAATAAAATAACAAAACAAAAACACATGGCATGGTGTGGAGTTCTGTCACCTCAGGTGAGTGGATGTAGATGGTGCAGGAGATTTCAAACCTAACGACTTCCTAAATGACATTAACACACTTGACACTACCCGGGGT
>NW_027618280.1:0-78681 GCF_964187855.1 Myxine glutinosa
AAACCACTTTTTGCACTTGAGTTAGTGTTGAAAAACCACTTTTCGCACTTGTGTTAGTGTTGAAAAAACACTTTTCGCACTTGTGTTGGTGCAGGAAACCACTTTTGCACTTGTATTAGTGTGGAAAAAACACTTTTTGCACTTGTGATAGTGTTGAAAAACCACTTTTCGCACTTGTGTTGGTGCAGGAAACCACTTTTGCACTTGTATTAGTGTGGAAAAACCACTTTTTGCACTTGTGATAGTGTTGAAAAACCACTTTTCGCACTTGTCTTGGTGCAGGAAACCACTTTTGCACTTGTATTAGTGTGGAAAAACCACTTTTTGCACTTGTGATAGTGTTGAAAAACCACTTTTCGCACTTGTGTTAGTGTTGAAAAACCACTTTTCGCACTTGTGTGCGAAAGTGGCAGGATACCACTTTTGCACTTGTATTAGTGTGGAAAAACCACTTTTTGCACTTGAGTTAGTGTTGAAAACAACTTTTCGCACTTGTGTTAGTGTTGAAAAACCACTTTTCGCACTTGTGTTGGTGCAGGAAACCACTTTTGCACTTGTATTAGTGTGGAAAAAACACTTTTTGCACTTGTGATAGTGTTGAAAAACCACTTTTCGCACTTTTGTTAGTGTTGAAAAACCACTTTTAGCACTTGTGTTAGTGCAGGAAACCACTTTTGCACTTGTATTAGTGTGGAAAAAACACTTTTTGCACTTGTGATAGTGTTGAAAAACCACTTTCCGCACTTGTGTTAGTGTTGAAAAACCACTTTTCGCACTTGTGTTAGTGTTGAAAAAACACTTTTCGCACTTGTGTTGGTGCAGGAAACCACTTTTGCACTTGTATTAGTGTGGAAAAAACACTTTTCGCACTTGTATTAGTGTTGAAAAACCACTTTTCGCAACTTGTGTTCGTGTTGAAAAACCACTTTTCGCACTTGTGTTAGTGTTGAAAAACCACTTTTCGCACTTGTGTTGGTGCAGGAAACCACTTTTGCACTTGTATTAGTGTGGAAAAAACACTTTTCACACTTGTGTTAGTGTTGAAAAACCACGTTTCGCACTTGTGTTAGTGTTGAAAAACCACTTTTCACACTTGTGTTAGTGTGGAAAAAACACTTTTTGCACTTGTGATAGTGTTGAAAAACTACTTTTCTCACTTGTGTTAGTGTTGAAAAACCACTTTTCGCACTTGTGTTAGTGTTGAAAAACCACATTTCGCACTTGTGTTGGTGCAGGAAACCACTTTTGCACTTGTATTAGTGTGGAAAAAACACTTTTTGCACTTGTGTTAGTGTTGAAAAACCACTTTTCGCACTTGTGTTAGTGTTGAAAAACCACTTTTCACACTTGTGTTAGTGTGGAAAAAACACTTTTTGCACTTGTGATAGTGTTGAAAAACTACTTTTCTCACTTGTGTTAGTGTTGAAAAACCACTTTTCGCACTTGTGTTAGTGTTGAAAACCACTTTTCGCACTTGTGTTAGTGCAGGAAACCACTTTTGCACTTGTATTAGTGTGGAAAAAACACTTTTCGCACTTGTGTTAGTGTTGAAAAACCACTTTTCGCACTTGTGTTAGTGTTGAAAAACCACTTTTTGCACTTGTGTTGGTGCAGGAAACCACTTTTGCACTTGTATTAGTGTGGAAAAAAACACTTTTTGCACTTGTGATAGTGTTGAAAAACCACTTTTCGCACTTGTGTTAGTGTTGAAAGACCACTTTTCGCACTTGTGTTAGTGTTGAAAAACCACTTTTCGCACTTGTGTTAGTGTTGAAAAACCACTTTTCGCACTTGTGTTAGTGCAGGAAACCACTTTTGCACTTGTATTAGTGTGGAAAAAACACTTTTCGCACTTGTGTTAGTGTTGAAAAACCACTTTTTGAACTTGTGTTAGTGTTGAAAAACCACTTTTCGCACTTGTGTTGGTGCAGGAAACCACTTTTGCACTTGTATTAGTGTGGAAAAACCACTTTTTGAACTTGTGTTAGTGTTGAAAAACCACTTTTCGCACTTGTGTTGGTGCAGGAAACCACTTTTGCACTTGTATTAGTGTGGAAAAAACACTTTTCACACTTGTGTTAGTGTGGAAAAAACACTTTTTGCACTTGTGATAGTGTTGAAAAACTACTTTTCTCACTTGTGTTAGTGTTGAAAAACCACTTTTCGCACTTGTGTTAGTGTTGAAAAACCACTTTTCGCACTTGTGTTAGTGCAGGAAACCACTTTTGCACTTGTATTAGTGTGGAAAAAACACTTTTCGCACTTGTGTTAGTGTTGAAAAACCACTTTTCGCACTTGTGTTAGTGTTGAAAAACCACTTTTTGCACTTGTGTTGGTGCAGGAAACCACTTTTGCACTTGTATTAGTGTGGAAAAAACACTTTTTGCACTTGTGATAGTGTTGAAAAACCACTTTTCGCACTTGTGTTAGTGTTGAAAGACCACTTTTCGCACTTGTGTTAGTGTTGAAAAACCACTTTTCGCACTTGTGTTGGTGCAGGAAACCACTTTTGCACTTGTATTAGTGTGGAAAAAACACTTTTCGCACTTGTGTTAGTGTTGAAAAACCACTTTTCGCACTTGTGTTAGTGTTGAAAAACCACTTTTCGCACTTGTGTTAGTGTTGAAAAACCACTTTTTGCACTTGTGTTGGTGCAGGAAACCACTTTTGCACTTGTATTAGTGTGGAAAAAACACTTTTCGCACTTGTGTTAGTGTTGAAAAACCACTTTTCGCACTTGTGTTAGTGTTGAAAAACCACTTTTCGCACTTGTGTTAGTGCAGGAAACCACTTTTGCACTTGTATTAGTGTGGAAAAACCACTTTTCGCACTTGTGTTAGTGTTGAAAAACCACTTTTCGCACTTGTGTTAGTGTTGAAAAACCACTTTTCGCACTTGTGTTGGTGCAGGAAACCACTTTTGCACTTGTATTAGTGTGGAAAAAACACTTTTTGCACTTGTGATAGTGTTGAAAACCACTTTTCGCACTTGTGTTAGTGTTGAAAAACCACTTTTCCCACTTGTGTTAGTGTTGAAAAACCACTTTTCGCACTTGTGTTGGTGCAGGAAACCACTTTTGCACTTGTATTAGTGTGGAAAAAACACTTTTCGCACTTGTGTTAGTGTTGAAAAACCACTATTCGCACTTGTGTTAGTGTTGAAAACCACTTTTCGCACTTGTGTTAGTGTTGAAAAACCACTTTTTGCACTTGTGTTGGTGCAGGAAATCACTTTTGCACTTGTATTAGTGTGGAAAAAACACTTTTTGCACTTGTGTTAGTGTTGAAAAACCACTTTTCGCACTTGTGTTAGTGTTGAAAAACCACTTTTCGCACTTGTGTTAGTGCAGGAAACCACTTTTGCACTTGTATTAGTGTGGAAAAAACACTTTTCGCACTTGTGTTAGTGTTGAAAAACCACTTTTTGAACTTGTGTTAGTGTTGAAAAACCACTTTTCGCACTTGTGTTGGTGCAGGAAACCACTTTTGCACTTGTATTAGTGTGGAAAAAACACTTTTTGCACTTGTGATAGTGTTGAAAAACCACTTTTCGCAACTGTGTTAGTGTTGAAAAACCACTTTTCGCACATGTGTTAGTGTTGAAAAACCACTTTTCGCACTTGTGTTGGTGCAGGAAACCACTTTTGCACTTGTATTAGTGTGGAAAAAACACTTTTTGCACTTGTGATAGTGTTGAAAAACCACTTTCCGCACTTGTGTTAGTGTTGAAAAACCACTTTTCGCACTTGTGTTAGTGTTGAAAAAACACTTTTCGCACTTGTGTTGGTGCAGGAAACCACTTTTGCACTTGTATTAGTGTGGAAAAAACACTTTTCGCACTTGTATTAGTGTTGAAAAACCACTTTTCGCAACTTGTGTTCGTGTTGAAAAACCACTTTTCGCACTTGTGTTAGTGTTGAAAAACCACTTTTCGCACTTGTGTTGGTGCAGGAAACCACTTTTGCACTTGTATTAGTGTGGAAAAAACACTTTTCACACTTGTGTTAGTGTTGAAAAACCACGTTTCGCACTTGTGTTAGTGTTGAAAAACCACTTTTCACACTTGTGTTAGTGTGGAAAAAACACTTTTTGCACTTGTGATAGTGTTGAAAAACTACTTTTCTCACTTGTGTTAGTGTTGAAAAACCACTTTTCGCACTTGTGTTAGTGTTGAAAAACCACATTTCGCACTTGTGTTGGTGCAGGAAACCACTTTTGCACTTGTATTAGTGTGGAAAAAACACTTTTTGCACTTGTGTTAGTGTTGAAAAACCACTTTTCGCACTTGTGTTAGTGTTGAAAAACCACTTTTCACACTTGTGTTAGTGTGGAAAAAACACTTTTTGCACTTGTGATAGTGTTGAAAAACTACTTTTCTCACTTGTGTTAGTGTTGAAAAACCACTTTTCGCACTTGTGTTAGTGTTGAAAAACCACTTTTCGCACTTGTGTTAGTGCAGGAAACCACTTTTGCACTTGTATTAGTGTGGAAAAAACACTTTTCGCACTTGTGTTAGTGTTGAAAAACCACTTTTCGCACTTGTGTTAGTGTTGAAAAACCACTTTTTGCACTTGTGTTGGTGCAGGAAACCACTTTTGCACTTGTATTAGTGTGGAAAAAAACACTTTTTGCACTTGTGATAGTGTTGAAAAACCACTTTTCGCACTTGTGTTAGTGTTGAAAGACCACTTTTCGCACTTGTGTTAGTGTTGAAAAACCACTTTTCGCACTTGTGTTAGTGTTGAAAAACCACTTTTCGCACTTGTGTTAGTGCAGGAAACCACTTTTGCACTTGTATTAGTGTGGAAAAAACACTTTTCGCACTTGTGTTAGTGTTGAAAAACCACTTTTTGAACTTGTGTTAGTGTTGAAAAACCACTTTTCGCACTTGTGTTGGTGCAGGAAACCACTTTTGCACTTGTATTAGTGTGGAAAAAACACTTTTTGCACTTGTGATAGTGGTGAAAAACCACTTTTCGCAACTGTGTTAGTGTTGAAAAACCACTTTTCGCACTTGTGTTAGTGTTGAAAATCCACTTTTCGCACTGTGTTGGTGCAGGAAACCACTTTTGCACTTGTATTAGTGTGGAAAAAACACTTTTTGCACTTGTGATAGTGTTGAAAAACCACTTTCCGCACTTGTGTTAGTGTTGAAAAACCACTTTTCGCACTTGTGTTAGTGTTGAAAAAACACTTTTCGCACTTGTGTTGGTGCAGGAAACCACTTTTGCACTTGTATTAGTGTGGAAAAAACACTTTTCGCACTTGTATTAGTGTTGAAAAACCACTTTTCGCAACTTGTGTTAGTGTTGAAAAACCACTTTTCGCACTTGTGTTAGTGTTGAAAAACCACTTTTCGCACTTGTGTTGGTGCAGGAAACCACTTTTGCACTTGTATTAGTGTGGAAAAAACACTTTTTGCACTTGTGATAGTGTTGAAAAACCACTTTCCGCACTTGTGTTAGTGTTGAAAAACCACTTTTCGCACTTGTGTTAGTGTTGAAAAAACACTTTTCGCACTTGTGTTGGTGCAGGAAACCACTTTTGCACTTGTATTAGTGTGGAAAAAACACTTTTCGCACTTGTGTTAGTGTTGAAAAACCACTTTTCGCACTTGTGTTAGTGTTGAAAAACCACTTTTCGCACTGTGTTGGTGCAGGAAACCACTTTTGCACTTGTATTAGTGTGGAAAAAACACTTTTCGCACTTGTGTTAGTGTTGAAAAACCACTTTTTGAACTTGTGTTAGTGTTGAAAAACCACTTTTCGCACTTGTGTTGGTGCAGGAAACCACTTTTGCACTTGTATTAGTGTGGAAAAAACACTTTTTGCACTTGTGATAGTGTTGAAAAACCACTTTTCGCAACTGTGTTAGTGTTGAAAAACCACTTTTCGCACTTGTGTTAGTGTTGAAAAACCACTTTTCGCACTGTGTTGGTGCAGGAAACCACTTTTGCACTTGTATTAGTGTGGAAAAAACACTTTTTGCACTTGTGATAGTGTTGAAAAACCACTTTCCGCACTTGTGTTAGTGTTGAAAAACCACTTTTCGCACTTGTGTTAGTGTTGAAAAAACACTTTTCGCACTTGTGTTGGTGCAGGAAACCACTTTTGCACTTGTATTAGTGTGGAAAAAACACTTTTCGCACTTGTATTAGTGTTGAAAAACCACTTTTCGCAACTTGTGTTAGTGTTGAAAAACCACTTTTCGCACTTGTGTTAGTGTTGAAAAACCACTTTTCGCACTTGTGTTGGTGCAGGAAACCACTTTTGCACTTGTATTAGTGTGGAAAAAACACTTTTTGCACTTGTGATAGTGTTGAAAAACCACTTTCCGCACTTGTGTTAGTGTTGAAAAACCACTTTTCGCACTTGTGTTAGTGTTGAAAAAACACTTTTCGCACTTGTGTTGGTGCAGGAAACCACTTTTGCACTTGTATTAGTGTGGAAAAAACACTTTTCGCACTTGTATTAGTGTTGAAAAACCACTTTTCGCAACTTGTGTTCGTGTTGAAAAACCACTTTTCGCACTTGTGTTAGTGTTGAAAAACCACTTTTCGCACTTGTGTTGGTGCAGGAAACCACTTTTGCACTTGTATTAGTGTGGAAAAAACACTTTTCACACTTGTGTTAGTGTTGAAAAACCACGTTTCGCACTTGTGTTAGTGTTGAAAAACCACTTTTCACACTTGTGTTAGTGTGGAAAAAACACTTTTTGCACTTGTGATAGTGTTGAAAAACTACTTTTCTCACTTGTGTTAGTGTTGAAAAACCACTTTTCGCACTTGTGTTAGTGTTGAAAAACCACATTTCGCACTTGTGTTGGTGCAGGAAACCACTTTTGCACTTGTATTAGTGTGGAAAAAACACTTTTTGCACTTGTGTTAGTGTTGAAAAACCACTTTTCGCACTTGTGTTAGTGTTGAAAAACCACTTTTCACACTTGTGTTAGTGTGGAAAAAACACTTTTTGCACTTGTGATAGTGTTGAAAAACTACTTTTCTCACTTGTGTTAGTGTTGAAAAACCACTTTTCGCACTTGTGTTAGTGTTGAAAAACCACTTTTCGCACTTGTGTTAGTGCAGGAAACCACTTTTGCACTTGTATTAGTGTGGAAAAAACACTTTTCGCACTTGTGTTAGTGTTGAAAAACCACTTTTCGCACTTGTGTTAGTGTTGAAAAACCACTTTTTGCACTTGTGTTGGTGCAGGAAACCACTTTTGCACTTGTATTAGTGTGGAAAAAAACACTTTTTGCACTTGTGATAGTGTTGAAAAACCACTTTTCGCACTTGTGTTAGTGTTGAAAGACCACTTTTCGCACTTGTGTTAGTGTTGAAAAACCACTTTTCGCACTTGTGTTAGTGTTGAAAAACCACTTTTCGCACTTGTGTTAGTGCAGGAAACCACTTTTGCACTTGTATTAGTGTGGAAAAAACACTTTTCGCACTTGTGTTAGTGTTGAAAAACCACTTTTTGAACTTGTGTTAGTGTTGAAAAACCACTTTTCGCACTTGTGTTGGTGCAGGAAACCACTTTTGCACTTGTATTAGTGTGGAAAAAACACTTTTTGCACTTGTGATAGTGTTGAAAAACCACTTTTCGCAACTGTGTTAGTGTTGAAAAACCACTTTTCGCACTTGTGTTAGTGTTGAAAAACCACTTTTCGCACTGTGTTGGTGCAGGAAACCACTTTTGCACTTGTATTAGTGTGGAAAAAACACTTTTTGCACTTGTGATAGTGTTGAAAAACCACTTTCCGCACTTGTGTTAGTGTTGAAAAACCACTTTTCGCACTTGTGTTAGTGTTGAAAAAACACTTTTCGCACTTGTGTTGGTGCAGGAAACCACTTTTGCACTTGTATTAGTGTGGAAAAAACACTTTTCGCACTTGTATTAGTGTTGAAAAACCACTTTTCGCAACTTGTGTTAGTGTTGAAAAACCACTTTTCGCACTTGTGTTAGTGTTGAAAAACCACTTTTCGCACTTGTGTTGGTGCAGGAAACCACTTTTGCACTTGTATTAGTGTGGAAAAAACACTTTTCACACTTGTGTTAGTGTTGAAAAACCACGTTTCGCACTTGTGTTAGTGTTGAAAAACCACTTTTCACACTTGTGTTAGTGTGGAAAAAACACTTTTTGCACTTGTGATAGTGTTGAAAAACTACTTTTCTCACTTGTGTTAGTGTTGAAAAACCACTTTTCGCACTTGTGTTAGTGTTGAAAAACCACATTTCGCACTTGTGTTGGTGCAGGAAACCACTTTTGCACTTGTATTAGTGTGGAAAAAACACTTTTCGCACTTGTGTTAGTGTTGAAAAACCACTTTTCGCACTTGTGTTAGTGTTGAAAAACCACTTTTCACACTTGTGTTAGTGTGGAAAAAACACTTTTTGCACTTGTGATAGTGTTGAAAAACTACTTTTCTCACTTGTGTTAGTGTTGAAAAACCACTTTTCGCACTTGTGTTAGTGTTGAAAAACCACTTTTCGCACTTGTGTTAGTGCAGGAAACCACTTTTGCACTTGTATTAGTGTGGAAAAAACACTTTTCGCACTTGTGTTAGTGTTGAAAAACCACTTTTCGCACTTGTGTTAGTGTTGAAAAACCACTTTTTGCCCTTGTGTTGGTGCAGGAAACCACTTTTGCACTTGTATTAGTGTGGAAAAAACACTTTTTGCACTTGTGATAGTGTTGAAAAACCACTTTTCGCACTTGTGTTAGTGTTGAAAGACCACTTTTCGCACTTGTGTTAGTGTTGAAAAACCACTTTTCGCACTTGTGTTGGTGCAGGAAACCACTTTTGCACTTGTATTAGTGTGGAAAAAACACTTTTCGCACTTGTGTTAGTGTTGAAAAACCACTTTTCGCACTTGTGTTAGTGTTGAAAAACCACTTTTCGCACTTGTGTTAGTGTTGAAAAACCACTTTTTGCACTTGTGTTGGTGCAGGAAACCACTTTTGCACTTGTATTAGTGTGGAAAAAACACTTTTCGCACTTGTGTTAGTGTTGAAAAACCACTTTTCGCACTTGTGTTAGTGTTGAAAAACCACTTTTCGCACTTGTGTTAGTGCAGGAAACCACTTTTGCACTTGTATTAGTGTGGAAAAACCACTTTTCGCACTTGTGTTAGTGTTGAAAAACCACTTTTCGCACTTGTGTTAGTGTTGAAAAACCACTTTTCGCACTTGTGTTGGTGCAGGAAACCACTTTTGCACTTGTATTAGTGTGGAAAAAACACTTTTTGCTCTTGTGATAGTGTTGAAAAACCACTTTTCGCACTTGTGTTAGTGTTGAAAAACCACTTTTCCCACTTGTGTTAGTGTTGAAAAACCACTTTTCGCACTTGTGTTGGTGCAGGAAACCACTTTTGCACTTGTATTAGTGTGGAAAAAACACTTTTCGCACTAGTGTTAGTGTTGAAAAACCACTATTCGCACTTGTGTTAGTGTTGAAAACCACTTTTCGCACTTGTGTTAGTGTTGAAAAACCACTTTTTGCACTTGTGTTGGTGCAGGAAATCACTTTTGCACTTGTATTAGTGTGGAAAAAACACTTTTCGCACTTGTGTTAGTGTTGAAAAACCACTTTTCGCACTTGTGTTAGTGTTGAAAAAGCACTTTTCGCACTTGTGTTAGTGCAGGAAACCACTTTTGCACTTGTATTAGTGTGGAAAAAAAACTTTTCGCACTTGTGTTAGTGTTGAAAAACCACTTTTTGAACTTGTGTTAGTGTTGAAAAACCACTTTTCGCACTTGTGTTGGTGCAGGAAACCACTTTTGCACTTGTATTAGTGTGGAAAAAACACTTTTTGCACTTGTGATAGTGTTGAAAAACCACTTTTCGCAACTGTGTTAGTGTTGAAAAACCACTTTTCGCACTTGTGTTAGTGTTGAAAAACCACTTTTCGCACTTGTGTTGGTGCAGGAAACCACTTTTGCACTTGTATTAGTGTGGAAAAAACACTTTTTGCACTTGTGATAGTGTTGAAAAACCACTTTCCGCACTTGTGTTAGTGTTGAAAAACCACTTTTCGCACTTGTGTTAGTGTTGAAAAAACACTTTTCGCACTTGTGTTGGTGCAGGAAACCACTTTTGCACTTGTATTAGTGTGGAAAAAACACTTTTCGCACTTGTGTTAGTGTTGAAAAACCACTTTTCGCACTTGTGTTAGTGTTGAAAAACCACTTTTCGCACTTGTGTTAGTGTTGAAAAACCACTTTTCGCACTTGTGTTGGTGCAGGAAACCACTTTTGCACTTGTATTAGTGTGGAAAAAACACTTTTCGCACTTGTGTTAGTGTTGAAAAACCACTTTTCTCACTTGTGTTAGTGTTGAAAAACCACTTTTCACACTTGTGTTAGTGTGGAAAAAACACTTTTTGCACTTGTGATAGTGTTGAAAAACTACTTTTCTCACTTGTGTTAGTGTTGAAAAACCACTTTTCGCACTTGTGTTAGTGTTGAAAAACCACATTTCGCACTTGTGTTGGTGCAGGAAACCACTTTTGCACTTGTATTAGTGTGGAAAAAACACTTTTCGCACTTGTGTTAGTGTTGAAAAACCACTTTTCGCACTTGTGTTAGTGTTGAAAAACCACTTTTCACACTTGTGTTAGTGTGGAAAAAACACTTTTTGCACTTGTGATAGTGTTGAAAAACTACTTTTCTCACTTGTGTTAGTGTTGAAAAACCACTTTTCGCACTTGTGTTAGTGTTGAAAAACCACTTTTCGCACTTGTGTTAGTGCAGGAAACCACTTTTGCACTTGTATTAGTGTGGAAAAAACACTTTTCGCACTTGTGTTAGTGTTGAAAAACCACTTTTCGCACTTGTGTTAGTGTTGAAAAACCACTTTTTGCACTTGTGTTGGTGCAGGAAACCACTTTTGCACTTGTATTAGTGTGGAAAAAACACTTTTTGCACTTGTGATAGTGTTGACAAACCACTTTTCGCACTTGTGTTAGTGTTGAAAGACCACTTTTCGCACTTGTGTTAGTGTTGAAAAACCACTTTTCGCACTTGTGTTGGTGCAGGAAACCACTTTTGCACTTGTATTAGTGTGGAAAAAACACTTTTCGCACTTGTGTTAGTGTTGAAAAACCACTTTTCGCACTTGTGTTAGTGTTGAAAAACCACTTTTCGCACTTGTGTTAGTGTTGAAAAACCACTTTTTGCACTTGTGTTGGTGCAGGGAACCACTTTTGCACTTGTATTAGTGTGGAAAAAACACTTTTCGCACTTGTGTTAGTGTTGAAAAACCACTTTTCGCACTTGTGTTAGTGTTGAAAAACCACTTTTCGCACTTGTGTTAGTGCAGGAAACCACTTTTGCACTTGTATTAGTGTGGAAAAACCACTTTTCGCACTTGTGTTAGTGTTGAAAAACCACTTTTCGCACTTGTGTTAGTGTTGAAAAACCACTTTTCGCACTTGTGTTTGTGCAGGAAACCACTTTTGCACTTGTATTAGTGTGGAAAAAACACTTTTTGCTCTTGTGATAGTGTTGAAAAACCACTTTTCGCACTTGTGTTAGTGTTGAAAAACCACTTTTCCCACTTGTGTTAGTGTTGAAAAACCACTTTTCGCACTTGTGTTGGTGCAGGAAACCACTTTTGCACTTGTATTAGTGTGGAAAAAACACTTTTCGCACTTGTGTTAGTGTTGAAAAACCACTATTCGCACTTGTGTTAGTGTTGAAAACCACTTTTCGCACTTGTGTTAGTGTTGAAAAACCACTTTTTGCACTTGTGTTGGTGCAGGAAATCACTTTTGCACTTGTATTAGTGTGGAAAAAACACTTTTCGCACTTGTGTTAGTGTTGAAAAACCACTTTTCGCACTTGTGTTAGTGTTGAAAAACCACTTTTCGCACTTGTGTTAGTGCAGGAAACCACTTTTGCACTTGTATTAGTGTGGAAAAAAAACTTTTCGCACTTGTGTTAGTGTTGAAAAACCACTTTTTGAACTTGTGTTAGTGTTGAAAAACCACTTTTCGCACTTGTGTTGGTGCAGGAAACCACTTTTGCACTTGTATTAGTGTGGAAAAAACACTTTTTGCACTTGTGATAGTGTTGAAAAACCACTTTTCGCAACTGTGTTAGTGTTGAAAAACCACTTTTCGCACTTGTGTTAGTGTTGAAAAACCACTTTTCGCACTTGTGTTGGTGCAGGAAACCACTTTTGCACTTGTATTAGTGTGGCAAAAACACTTTTTGCACTTGTGATAGTGTTGAAAAACCACTTTCCGCACTTGTGTTAGTGTTGAAAAACCACTTTTTCGCACTTGTGTTAGTGTTGAAAAAACACTTTTCGCACTTGTGTTGGTGCAGGAAACCACTTTTGCACTTGTATTAGTGTGGAAAAAACACTTTTCGCACTTGTGTTAGTGTTGAAAAACCACTTTTCGCACTTGTGTTAGTGTTGAAAAACCACTTTTCGCACTTGTGTTAGTGTTGAAAAACCACTTTTCGCACTTGTGTTGGTGCAGGAAACCACTTTTGCACTTGTATTAGTGTGGAAAAAACACTTTTCGCACTTGTGTTAGTGTTGAAAAACCACTTTTCTCACTTGTGTTAGTGTTGAAAAACCACTTTTCGCACTTGTGTTGGTGCAGGAAACCACTTTGCACTTGTATTAGTGTGGAAAAAACACTTTTTGCACTTGTGATAGTGTTGAAAAACCACTTTTCGCAACTGTGTTAGTGTTGAAAAAACACTTTTCGCACTTCTGTTAGTGTTGAAAAACCACGTTTCGCACTTGTGTTAGTGTTGAAAAACCACTTTTCACACTTGTGTTAGTGTGGAAAAAACACTTTTTGCACTTGTGATAGTGTTGAAAAACTACTTTTCTCACTTGTGTTAGTGTTGAAAAACCACTTTTCGCACTTGTGTTAGTGTTGAAAAACCACATTTCGCACTTGTGTTGGTGCAGGAAACCACTTTTGCACTTGTATTAGTGTGGAAAAAACACTTTTCGCACTTGTGTTAGTGTTGAAAAACCACTTTTCGCACTTGTGTTAGTGTTGAAAAACCACTTTTCACACTTGTGTTAGTGTGGAAAAAACACTTTTTGCACTTGTGATAGTGTTGAAAAACTACTTTTCTCACTTGTGTTAGTGTTGAAAAACCACTTTTCGCACTTGTGTTAGTGTTGAAAAACCACTTTTCGCACTTGTGTTAGTGCAGGAAACCACTTTTGCACTTGTATTAGTGTGGAAAAAACACTTTTCGCACTTGTGTTAGTGTTGAAAAACCACTTTTCGCACTTGTGTTAGTGTTGAAAAACCACTTTTTGCACTTGTGTTGGTGCAGGAAACCACTTTTGCACTTGTATTAGTGTGGAAAAAACACTTTTTGCACTTGTGATAGTGTTGAAAAACCACTTTTCGCACTTGTGTTAGTGTTGAAAGACCACTTTTCGCACTTGTGTTAGTGTTGAAAAACCACTTTTCGCACTTGTGTTGGTGCAGGAAACCACTTTTGCACTTGTATTAGTGTGGAAAAAACACTTTTCGCACTTGTGTTAGTGTTGAAAAACCACTTTTCGCACTTGTGTTAGTGTTGAAAAACCACTTTTCGCACTTGTGTTAGTGTTGAAAAACCACTTTTTGCACTTGTGTTGGTGCAGGAAACCACTTTTGCACTTGTATTAGTGTGGAAAAAACACTTTTCGCACTTGTGTTAGTGTTGAAAAACCACTTTTCGCACTTGTGTTAGTGTTGAAAAACCACTTTTCGCACTTGTGTTAGTGCAGGAAACCACTTTTGCACTTGTATTAGTGTGGAAAAACCACTTTTCGCACTTGTGTTAGTGTTGAAAAACCACTTTTCGCACTTGTGTTAGTGTTGAAAAACCACTTTTCGCACTTGTGTTGGTGCAGGAAACCACTTTTGCACTTGTATTAGTGTGGAAAAAACACTTTTTGCTCTTGTGATAGTGTTGAAAAACCACTTTTCGCACTTGTGTTAGTGTTGAAAAACCACTTTTCCCACTTGTGTTAGTGTTGAAAAACCACTTTTCGCACTTGTGTTGGTGCAGGAAACCACTTTTGCACTTGTATTAGTGTGGAAAAAACACTTTTCGCACTTGTGTTAGTGTTGAAAAACCACTATTCGCACTTGTGTTAGTGTTGAAAACCACTTTTCGCACTTGTGTTAGTGTTGAAAAACCACTTTTTGCACTTGTGTTGGTGCAGGAAATCACTTTTGCACTTGTATTAGTGTGGAAAAAACACTTTTCGCACTTGTGTTAGTGTTGAAAAACCACTTTTCGCACTTGTGTTAGTGTTGAAAAACCACTTTTCGCACTTGTGTTAGTGCAGGAAACCACTTTTGCACTTGTATTAGTGTGGAAAAAAAACTTTTCGCACTTGTGTTAGTGTTGAAAAACCACTTTTCGCACTTGTGTTAGTGTTGAAAAAACACTTTTCGCACTTGTGTTGGTGCAGGAAACCACTTTTGCACTTGTATTAGTGTGGAAAAAACACTTTTCGCACTTGTGTTAGTGTTGAAAAACCACTTTTCGCACTTGTGTTAGTGTTGAAAAACCACTTTTCGCACTTGTGTTAGTGTTGAAAAACCACTTTTCGCACTTGTGTTGGTGCAGGAAACCACTTTTGCACTTGTATTAGTGTGGAAAAAACACTTTTCGCACTTGTGTTAGTGTTGAAAAACCACTTTTCTCACTTGTGTTAGTGTTGAAAAACCACTTTTCGCACTTGTGTTGGTGCAGGAAACCACTTTTGCACTTGTATTAGTGTGGAAAAAACACTTTTTGCACTTGTGATAGTGTTGAAAAACCACTTTTCGCAACTGTGTTAGTGTTGAAAAAACACTTTTTGCACTTCTGTTAGTGTTGAAAAACCACGTTTCGCACTTGTGTTAGTGTTGAAAAACCACTTTTCACACTTGTGTTAGTGTGGAAAAAACACTTTTTGCACTTGTGATAGTGTTGAAAAACTACTTTTCTCACTTGTGTTAGTGTTGAAAAACCACTTTTCGCACTTGTGTTAGTGTTGAAAAACCACATTTCGCACTTGTGTTGGTGCAGGAAACCACTTTTGCACTTGTATTAGTGTGGAAAAAACACTTTTCGCACTTGTGTTAGTGTTGAAAAACCACTATTCGCACTTGTGTTAGTGTTGAAAAACCACTTTTCTCACTTGTGTTAGTGTTGAAAAACCACTTTTCGCACTTGTGTTGGTGCAGGAAACCACTTTTGCACTTGTATTAGTGTGGAAAAAACACTTTTTGCACTTGTGATAGTGTTGAAAAACCACTTTTCGCAACTGTGTTAGTGTTGAAAAAACACTTTTCGCACTTCTGTTAGTGTTGAAAAACCACGTTTCGCACTTGTGTTAGTGTTGAAAAACCACTTTTCACACTTGTGTTAGTGTGGAAAAAACACTTTTTGCACTTGTGATAGTGTTGAAAAACTACTTTTCTCACTTGTGTTAGTGTTGAAAAACCACTTTTCGCACTTGTGTTAGTGTTGAAAAACCACATTTCGCACTTGTGTTGGTGCAGGAAACCACTTTTGCACTTGTATTAGTGTGGAAAAAACACTTTTCGCACTTGTGTTAGTGTTGAAAAACCACTTTTCGCACTTGTGTTAGTGTTGAAAAACCACTTTTCGCACTTGTGTTAGTGCAGGAAACCACTTTTGCACTTGTATTAGTGTGGAAAAAACACTTTTCGCACTTGTGTTAGTGTTGAAAAACCACTTTCGCACTTGTGTTAGTGTTGAAAAACCACTTTTCGCACTTGTGTTGGTGCAGGAAACCACTTTTGCACTTGTATTAGTGTGGAAAAAACACTTTTTGCACTTGTGATAGTGTTGAAAAACCACTTTTCGCACTTGTGTTAGTGTTGAAAGACCACTTTTCGCACTTGTGTTAGTGTTGAAAAACCACTTTTCGCACTTGTGTTGGTGCAGGAAACCACTTTTGCACTTGTATTAGTGTGGAAAAAACACTTTTCGCACTTGTGTTAGTGTTGAAAAACCACTTTTCGCACTTGTGTTAGTGTTGAAAAACCACTTTTCGCACTTGTGTTAGTGTTGAAAAACCACTTTTTGCACTTGTGTTGGTGCAGGAAACCACTTTTGCACTTGTATTAGTGTGGAAAAAACACTTTTCGCACTTGTGTTAATGTTGAAAAACCACTTTTCGCACTTGTGTTAGTGTTGAAAAACCACTTTTCGCACTTGTGTTGGTGCAGGAAACCACTTTTGCACTTGTATTAGTGTGGAAAAAACACTTTTTGCACTTGTGATAGTGTTGAAAAACCACTTTTCGCACTTGTGTTAGTGTTGAAAAACCACTTTTTGCACTTGTGTTAGTGTTGAAAAACCACTTTTCGCACTTGTGTTGGTGCAGGAAACCACTTTTGCACTTGTATTAGTGTGGAAAAAACACTTTTTGCACTTGGGATAGTGTTGAAAAACCACTTTTCGCACTTGTGTTAGTGTTGAAAACCACTTTTCACAGTTGTGTTAGTGTTGAAAAACCACTTTTCGCACTTGTGTTAGTGTTGAAAAACCACTTTTCGCACTTGTGTTGGTGCAGGAAACCACTTTTGCACTTGTATTAGTGTGGAAAAAACACTTTTCGCACTTGTGTTAGTGTTGAAAAACCACTTTTCGCACTTGTGTTAGTGTTGAAAAACCACTTTTCGCACTTGTGTTAGTGTTGAAAAACCACTTTTCCCACTTGTGTTGGTGCAGGAAACCACTTTTGCACTTGTATTAGTGTGGAAAAAACACTTTTCGCACTTGTGTTAGTGTTGAAAAACCACTTTTCGCACTTGTGTTAGTGTTGAAAAACCACTTTTCGCACTGTGTTAGTGTTGAAAAACCACTTTTCGTACTTGTGTTGGTGCAGGAAACCACTTTTGCACTTGTATTAGTGTGGAAAAAACACTTTTCGCACTTGTGTTAGTGTTGAAAAACCTCTTTTCGCACTTGTGTTAGTGTTGAAAAACCACTTTTCGCACTTGTGTTGGTGCAGGAAACCACTTTTGCACTTGTATTAGTGTTGAAAAACCACTTTTCGCACTTGTGTTAGTGTTGAAAAACCACTTTTCGCACTTGTGTTAGTGTTGAAAATCCACTTTTCGCACTTGTGTTAGTGTTGAAAAACCACTTTTCGCACTTGTGTTGGTGCAGGAAACCACTTTTGCACTTGTATTAGTGTGGAAAAAACACTTTTTGCACTTGTGATAGTGTTGAAAAACTACTTTTCTCACTTGTGTTAGTGTTGAAAAACCACTTTTCGCACTTGTGTTAGTGTTGAAAAACCACATTTCGCACTTGTGTTGGTGCAGGAAACCACTTTTGCACTTGTATTAGTGTGGAAAAAACACTTTTCGCACTTGTGTTAGTGTTGAAAAACCACTTTTCGCACTTGTGTTAGTGTTGAAAAACCACTTTTCACACTTGTGTTAGTGTGGAAAAAACACTTTTTGCACTTGTGATAGTGTTGAAAAACTACTTTTCTCACTTGTGTTAGTGTTGAAAAACCACTTTTCGCACTTGTGTTAGTGTTGAAAAACCACTTTTCGCACTTGTGTTAGTGCAGGAAACCACTTTTGCACTTGTATTAGTGTGGAAAAAACACTTTTCGCACTTGTGTTAGTGTTGAAAAACCACTTTTCGCACTTGTGTTAGTGTTGAAAAACCACTTTTTGCCCTTGTGTTGGTGCAGGAAACCACTTTTGCACTTGTATTAGTGTGGAAAAAACACTTTTTGCACTTGTGATAGTGTTGAAAAACCACTTTTCGCACTTGTGTTAGTGTTGAAAGACCACTTTTCGCACTTGTGTTAGTGTTGAAAAACCACTTTTCGCACTTGTGTTGGTGCAGGAAACCACTTTTGCACTTGTATTAGTGTGGAAAAAACACTTTTCGCACTTGTGTTAGTGTTGAAAAACCACTTTTCGCACTTGTGTTAGTGTTGAAAAACCACTTTTCGCACTTGTGTTAGTGTTGAAAAACCACTTTTTGCACTTGTGTTGGTGCAGGAAACCACTTTTGCACTTGTATTAGTGTGGAAAAAACACTTTTCGCACTTGTGTTAGTGTTGAAAAACCACTTTTCGCACTTGTGTTAGTGTTGAAAAACCACTTTTCGCACTTGTGTTAGTGCAGGAAACCACTTTTGCACTTGTATTAGTGTGGAAAAACCACTTTTCGCACTTGTGTTAGTGTTGAAAAACCACTTTTCGCACTTGTGTTAGTGTTGAAAAACCACTTTTCGCACTTGTGTTGGTGCAGGAAACCACTTTTGCACTTGTATTAGTGTGGAAAAAACACTTTTTGCTCTTGTGATAGTGTTGAAAAACCACTTTTCGCACTTGTGTTAGTGTTGAAAAACCACTTTTCCCACTTGTGTTAGTGTTGAAAAACCACTTTTCGCACTTGTGTTGGTGCAGGAAACCACTTTTGCACTTGTATTAGTGTGGAAAAAACACTTTTCGCACTAGTGTTAGTGTTGAAAAACCACTATTCGCACTTGTGTTAGTGTTGAAAACCACTTTTCGCACTTGTGTTAGTGTTGAAAAACCACTTTTTGCACTTGTGTTGGTGCAGGAAATCACTTTTGCACTTGTATTAGTGTGGAAAAAACACTTTTCGCACTTGTGTTAGTGTTGAAAAACCACTTTTCGCACTTGTGTTAGTGTTGAAAAAGCACTTTTCGCACTTGTGTTAGTGCAGGAAACCACTTTTGCACTTGTATTAGTGTGGAAAAAAAACTTTTCGCACTTGTGTTAGTGTTGAAAAACCACTTTTTGAACTTGTGTTAGTGTTGAAAAACCACTTTTCGCACTTGTGTTGGTGCAGGAAACCACTTTTGCACTTGTATTAGTGTGGAAAAAACACTTTTTGCACTTGTGATAGTGTTGAAAAACCACTTTTCGCAACTGTGTTAGTGTTGAAAAACCACTTTTCGCACTTGTGTTAGTGTTGAAAAACCACTTTTCGCACTTGTGTTGGTGCAGGAAACCACTTTTGCACTTGTATTAGTGTGGAAAAAACACTTTTTGCACTTGTGATAGTGTTGAAAAACCACTTTCCGCACTTGTGTTAGTGTTGAAAAACCACTTTTCGCACTTGTGTTAGTGTTGAAAAAACACTTTTCGCACTTGTGTTGGTGCAGGAAACCACTTTTGCACTTGTATTAGTGTGGAAAAAACACTTTTCGCACTTGTGTTAGTGTTGAAAAACCACTTTTCGCACTTGTGTTAGTGTTGAAAAACCACTTTTCGCACTTGTGTTAGTGTTGAAAAACCACTTTTCGCACTTGTGTTGGTGCAGGAAACCACTTTTGCACTTGTATTAGTGTGGAAAAAACACTTTTCGCACTTGTGTTAGTGTTGAAAAACCACTTTTCTCACTTGTGTTAGTGTTGAAAAACCACTTTTCACACTTGTGTTAGTGTGGAAAAAACACTTTTTGCACTTGTGATAGTGTTGAAAAACTACTTTTCTCACTTGTGTTAGTGTTGAAAAACCACTTTTCGCACTTGTGTTAGTGTTGAAAAACCACATTTCGCACTTGTGTTGGTGCAGGAAACCACTTTTGCACTTGTATTAGTGTGGAAAAAACACTTTTCGCACTTGTGTTAGTGTTGAAAAACCACTTTTCGCACTTGTGTTAGTGTTGAAAAACCACTTTTCACACTTGTGTTAGTGTGGAAAAAACACTTTTTGCACTTGTGATAGTGTTGAAAAACTACTTTTCTCACTTGTGTTAGTGTTGAAAAACCACTTTTCGCACTTGTGTTAGTGTTGAAAAACCACTTTTCGCACTTGTGTTAGTGCAGGAAACCACTTTTGCACTTGTATTAGTGTGGAAAAAACACTTTTCGCACTTGTGTTAGTGTTGAAAAACCACTTTTCGCACTTGTGTTAGTGTTGAAAAACCACTTTTTGCACTTGTGTTGGTGCAGGAAACCACTTTTGCACTTGTATTAGTGTGGAAAAAACACTTTTTGCACTTGTGATAGTGTTGACAAACCACTTTTCGCACTTGTGTTAGTGTTGAAAGACCACTTTTCGCACTTGTGTTAGTGTTGAAAAACCACTTTTCGCACTTGTGTTGGTGCAGGAAACCACTTTTGCACTTGTATTAGTGTGGAAAAAACACTTTTCGCACTTGTGTTAGTGTTGAAAAACCACTTTTCGCACTTGTGTTAGTGTTGAAAAACCACTTTTCGCACTTGTGTTAGTGTTGAAAAACCACTTTTTGCACTTGTGTTGGTGCAGGGAACCACTTTTGCACTTGTATTAGTGTGGAAAAAACACTTTTCGCACTTGTGTTAGTGTTGAAAAACCACTTTTCGCACTTGTGTTAGTGTTGAAAACCACTTTTCGCACTTGTGTTAGTGCAGGAAACCACTTTTGCACTTGTATTAGTGTGGAAAAACCACTTTTCGCACTTGTGTTAGTGTTGAAAAACCACTTTTCGCACTTGTGTTAGTGTTGAAAAACCACTTTTCGCACTTGTGTTGGTGCAGGAAACCACTTTTACACTTGTATTAGTGTGGAAAAAACACTTTTTGCTCTTGTGATAGTGTTGAAAAACCACTTTTCGCACTTGTGTTAGTGTTGAAAAACCACTTTTCCCACTTGTGTTAGTGTTGAAAAACCACTTTTCGCACTTGTGTTGGTGCAGGAAACCACTTTTGCACTTGTATTAGTGTGGAAAAAACACTTTTCGCACTTGTGTTAGTGTTGAAAAACCACTATTCGCACTTGTGTTAGTGTTGAAAACCACTTTTCGCACTTGTGTTAGTGTTGAAAAACCACTTTTTGCACTTGTGTTGGTGCAGGAAATCACTTTTGCACTTGTATTAGTGTGGAAAAAACACTTTTCGCACTTGTGTTAGTGTTGAAAAACCACTTTTCGCACTTGTGTTAGTGTTGAAAAACCACTTTTCGCACTTGTGTTAGTGCAGGAAACCACTTTTGCACTTGTATTAGTGTGGAAAAAAAACTTTTCGCACTTGTGTTAGTGTTGAAAAACCACTTTTTGAACTTGTGTTAGTGTTGAAAAACCACTTTTCGCACTTGTGTTGGTGCAGGAAACCACTTTTGCACTTGTATTAGTGTGGAAAAAACACTTTTTGCACTTGTGATAGTGTTGAAAAACCACTTTTCGCAACTGTGTTAGTGTTGAAAAACCACTTTTCGCACTTGTGTTAGTGTTGAAAAACCACTTTTCGCACTTGTGTTGGTGCAGGAAACCACTTTTGCACTTGTATTAGTGTGGAAAAAACACTTTTTGCACTTGTGATAGTGTTGAAAAACCACTTTCCGCACTTGTGTTAGTGTTGAAAAACCACTTTTCGCACTTGTGTTAGTGTTGAAAAAACACTTTTCGCACTTGTGTTGGTGCAGGAAACCACTTTTGCACTTGTATTAGTGTGGAAAAAACACTTTTCGCACTTGTGTTAGTGTTGAAAAACCACTTTTCGCACTTGTGTTAGTGTTGAAAAACCACTTTTCGCACTTGTGTTAGTGTTGAAAAACCACTTTTCGCACTTGTGTTGGTGCAGGAAACCACTTTTGCACTTGTATTAGTGTGGAAAAAACACTTTTCGCACTTGTGTTAGTGTTGAAAAACCACTTTTCTCACTTGTGTTAGTGTTGAAAAACCACTTTTCGCACTTGTGTTGGTGCAGGAAACCACTTTTGCACTTGTATTAGTGTGGAAAAAACACTTTTTGCACTTGTGATAGTGTTGAAAAACCACTTTTCGCAACTGTGTTAGTGTTGAAAAAACACTTTTCGCACTTCTGTTAGTGTTGAAAAACCACGTTTCGCACTTGTGTTAGTGTTGAAAAACCACTTTTCACACTTGTGTTAGTGTGGAAAAAACACTTTTTGCACTTGTGATAGTGTTGAAAAACTACTTTTCTCACTTGTGTTAGTGTTGAAAAACCACTTTTCGCACTTGTGTTAGTGTTGAAAAACCACATTTCGCACTTGTGTTGGTGCAGGAAACCACTTTTGCACTTGTATTAGTGTGGAAAAAACACTTTTCGCACTTGTGTTAGTGTTGAAAAACCACTTTTCGCACTTGTGTTAGTGTTGAAAAACCACTTTTCACACTTGTGTTAGTGTGGAAAAAACACTTTTTGCACTTGTGATAGTGTTGAAAAACTACTTTTCTCACTTGTGTTAGTGTTGAAAAACCACTTTTCGCACTTGTGTTAGTGTTGAAAAACCACTTTTCGCACTTGTGTTAGTGCAGGAAACCACTTTTGCACTTGTATTAGTGTGGAAAAAACACTTTTCGCACTTGTGTTAGTGTTGAAAAACCACTTTTCGCACTTGTGTTAGTGTTGAAAAACCACTTTTTGCACTTGTGTTGGTGCAGGAAACCACTTTTGCACTTGTATTAGTGTGGAAAAAACACTTTTTGCACTTGTGATAGTGTTGAAAAACCACTTTTCGCACTTGTGTTAGTGTTGAAAGACCACTTTTCGCACTTGTGTTAGTGTTGAAAAACCACTTTTCGCACTTGTGTTGGTGCAGGAAACCACTTTTGCACTTGTATTAGTGTGGAAAAAACACTTTCGCACTTGTGTTAGTGTTGAAAAACCACTTTTCGCACTTGTGTTAGTGTTGAAAAACCACTTTTCGCACTTGTGTTAGTGTTGAAAAACCACTTTTTGCACTTGTGTTGGTGCAGGAAACCACTTTTGCACTTGTATTAGTGTGGAAAAAACACTTTTCGCACTTGTGTTAGTGTTGAAAAACCACTTTTCGCACTTGTGTTAGTGTTGAAAAACCACTTTTCGCACTTGTGTTAGTGCAGGAAACCACTTTTGCACTTGTATTAGTGTGGAAAAACCACTTTTCGCACTTGTGTTAGTGTTGAAAAACCACTTTTCGCACTTGTGTTAGTGTTGAAAAACCACTTTTCGCACTTGTGTTGGTGCAGGAAACCACTTTTGCACTTGTATTAGTGTGGAAAAAACACTTTTTGCTCTTGTGATAGTGTTGAAAAACCACTTTTCGCACTTGTGTTAGTGTTGAAAAACCACTTTTCCCACTTGTGTTAGTGTTGAAAAACCACTTTTCGCACTTGTGTTGGTGCAGGAAACCACTTTTGCACTTGTATTAGTGTGGAAAAAACACTTTTCGCACTTGTGTTAGTGTTGAAAAACCACTATTCGCACTTGTGTTAGTGTTGAAAACCACTTTTCGCACTTGTGTTAGTGTTGAAAAACCACTTTTTGCACTTGTGTTGGTGCAGGAAATCACTTTTGCACTTGTATTAGTGTGGAAAAAACACTTTTCGCACTTGTGTTAGTGTTGAAAAACCACTTTTCGCACTTGTGTTAGTGTTGAAAAACCACTTTTCGCACTTGTGTTAGTGCAGGAAACCACTTTTGCACTTGTATTAGTGTGGAAAAAAAACTTTTCGCACTTGTGTTAGTGTTGAAAAACCACTTTTCGCACTTGTGTTAGTGTTGAAAAAACACTTTTCGCACTTGTGTTGGTGCAGGAAACCACTTTTGCACTTGTATTAGTGTGGAAAAAACACTTTTCGCACTTGTGTTAGTGTTGAAAAACCACTTTTCGCACTTGTGTTAGTGTTGAAAAACCACTTTTCGCACTTGTGTTAGTGTTGAAAAACCACTTTTCGCACTTGTGTTGGTGCAGGAAACCACTTTTGCACTTGTATTAGTGTGGAAAAAACACTTTTCGCACTTGTGTTAGTGTTGAAAAACCACTTTTCTCACTTGTGTTAGTGTTGAAAAACCACTTTTCGCACTTGTGTTGGTGCAGGAAACCACTTTTGCACTTGTATTAGTGTGGAAAAAACACTTTTTGCACTTGTGATAGTGTTGAAAAACCACTTTTCGCAACTGTGTTAGTGTTGAAAAAACACTTTTCGCACTTCTGTTAGTGTTGAAAAACCACGTTTCGCACTTGTGTTAGTGTTGAAAAACCACTTTTCACACTTGTGTTAGTGTGGAAAAAACACTTTTTGCACTTGTGATAGTGTTGAAAAACTACTTTTCTCACTTGTGTTAGTGTTGAAAAACCACTTTTCGCACTTGTGTTAGTGTTGAAAAACCACATTTCGCACTTGTGTTGGTGCAGGAAACCACTTTTGCACTTGTATTAGTGTGGAAAAAACACTTTTCGCACTTGTGTTAGTGTTGAAAAACCACTATTCGCACTTGTGTTAGTGTTGAAAAACCACTTTTCTCACTTGTGTTAGTGTTGAAAAACCACTTTTCGCACTTGTGTTGGTGCAGGAAACCACTTTTGCACTTGTATTAGTGTGGAAAAAACACTTTTTGCACTTGTGATAGTGTTGAAAAACCACTTTTCGCAACTGTGTTAGTGTTGAAAAAACACTTTTCGCACTTCTGTTAGTGTTGAAAAACCACGTTTCGCACTTGTGTTAGTGTTGAAAAACCACTTTTCACACTTGTGTTAGTGTGGAAAAAACACTTTTTGCACTTGTGATAGTGTTGAAAAACTACTTTTCTCACTTGTGTTAGTGTTGAAAAACCACTTTTCGCACTTGTGTTAGTGTTGAAAAACCACATTTCGCACTTGTGTTGGTGCAGGAAACCACTTTTGCACTTGTATTAGTGTGGAAAAAACACTTTTCGCACTTGTGTTAGTGTTGAAAAACCACTTTTCGCACTTGTGTTAGTGTTGAAAAACCACTTTTCGCACTTGTGTTAGTGCAGGAAACCACTTTTGCACTTGTATTAGTGTGGAAAAAACACTTTTCGCACTTGTGTTAGTGTTGAAAAACCACTTTCGCACTTGTGTTAGTGTTGAAAAACCACTTTTCGCACTTGTGTTGGTGCAGGAAACCACTTTTGCACTTGTATTAGTGTGGAAAAAACACTTTTTGCACTTGTGATAGTGTTGAAAAACCACTTTTCGCACTTGTGTTAGTGTTGAAAGACCACTTTTCGCACTTGTGTTAGTGTTGAAAAACCACTTTTCGCACTTGTGTTGGTGCAGGAAACCACTTTTGCACTTGTATTAGTGTGGAAAAAACACTTTTCGCACTTGTGTTAGTGTTGAAAAACCACTTTTCGCACTTGTGTTAGTGTTGAAAAACCACTTTTCGCACTTGTGTTAGTGTTGAAAAACCACTTTTTGCACTTGTGTTGGTGCAGGAAACCACTTTTGCACTTGTATTAGTGTGGAAAAAACACTTTTCGCACTTGTGTTAATGTTGAAAAACCACTTTTCGCACTTGTGTTAGTGTTGAAAAACCACTTTTCGCACTTGTGTTGGTGCAGGAAACCACTTTTGCACTTGTATTAGTGTGGAAAAAACACTTTTTGCACTTGTGATAGTGTTGAAAAACCACTTTTCGCACTTGTGTTAGTGTTGAAAAACCACTTTTTGCACTTGTGTTAGTGTTGAAAAACCACTTTTCGCACTTGTGTTGGTGCAGGAAACCACTTTTGCACTTGTATTAGTGTGGAAAAAACACTTTTTGCACTTGGGATAGTGTTGAAAAACCACTTTTCGCACTTGTGTTAGTGTTGAAAACCACTTTTCACAGTTGTGTTAGTGTTGAAAAACCACTTTTCGCACTTGTGTTAGTGTTGAAAAACCACTTTTCGCACTTGTGTTGGTGCAGGAAACCACTTTTGCACTTGTATTAGTGTGGAAAAAACACTTTTCGCACTTGTGTTAGTGTTGAAAAACCACTTTTCGCACTTGTGTTAGTGTTGAAAAACCACTTTTCGCACTTGTGTTAGTGTTGAAAAACCACTTTTCCCACTTGTGTTGGTGCAGGAAACCACTTTTGCACTTGTATTAGGGTGGAAAAAACACTTTTCGCACTTGTGTTAGTGTTGAAAAACCACTTTTCGCACTTGTGTTAGTGTTGAAAAACCACTTTTCGCACTGTGTTAGTGTTGAAAAACCACTTTTCGTACTTGTGTTGGTGCAGGAAACCACTTTTGCACTTGTATTAGTGTGGAAAAAACACTTTTCGCACTTGTGTTAGTGTTGAAAAACCTCTTTTCGCACTTGTGTTAGTGTTGAAAAACCACTTTTCGCACTTGTGTTGGTGCAGGAAACCACTTTTGCACTTGTATTAGTGTTGAAAAACCACTTTTCGCACTTGTGTTAGTGTTGAAAAACCACTTTTCGCACTTGTGTTAGTGTTGAAAATCCACTTTTCGCACTTGTGTTAGTGTTGAAAAACCACTTTTCGCACTTGTGTTGGTGCAGGAAACCACTTTTGCACTTGTATTAGTGTGGAAAAAACACTTTTTGCACTTGTGATAGTGTTGAAAAACTACTTTTCTCACTTGTGTTAGTGTTGAAAAACCACTTTTCGCACTTGTGTTAGTGTTGAAAAACCACATTTCGCACTTGTGTTGGTGCAGGAAACCACTTTTGCACTTGTATTAGTGTGGAAAAAACACTTTTCGCACTTGTGTTAGTGTTGAAAAACCACTTTTCGCACTTGTGTTAGTGTTGAAAAACCACTTTTCACACTTGTGTTAGTGTGGAAAAAACACTTTTTGCACTTGTGATAGTGTTGAAAAACTACTTTTCTCACTTGTGTTAGTGTTGAAAAACCACTTTTCGCACTTGTGTTAGTGTTGAAAAACCACTTTTCGCACTTGTGTTAGTGCAGGAAACCACTTTTGCACTTGTATTAGTGTGGAAAAAACACTTTTCGCACTTGTGTTAGTGTTGAAAAACCACTTTTCGCACTTGTGTTAGTGTTGAAAAACCACTTTTTGCACTTGTGTTGGTGCAGGAAACCACTTTTGCACTTGTATTAGTGTGGAAAAAACACTTTTTGCACTTGTGATAGTGTTGAAAAACCACTTTTCGCACTTGTGTTAGTGTTGAAAGACCACTTTTCGCACTTGTGTTAGTGTTGAAAAACCACTTTTCGCACTTGTGTTGGTGCAGGAAACCACTTTTGCACTTGTATTAGTGTGGAAAAAACACTTTTCGCACTTGTGTTAGTGTTGAAAAACCACTTTTCGCACTTGTGTTAGTGTTGAAAAACCACTTTTCGCACTTGTGTTAGTGTTGAAAAACCACTTTTTGCACTTGTGTTGGTGCAGGAAACCACTTTTGCACTTGTATTAGTGTGGAAAAAACACTTTTCGCACTTGTGTTAGTGTTGAAAAACCACTTTTCGCACTTGTGTTAGTGTTGAAAAACCACTTTTCGCACTTGTGTTAGTGCAGGAAACCACTTTTGCACTTGTATTAGTGTGGAAAAACCACTTTTCGCACTTGTGTTAGTGTTGAAAAACCACTTTTCGCACTTGTGTTAGTGTTGAAAAACCACTTTTCGCACTTGTGTTGGTGCAGGAAACCACTTTTGCACTTGTATTAGTGTGGAGAAAACACTTTTTGCTCTTGTGATAGTGTTGAAAAACCACTTTTCGCACTTGTGTTAGTGTTGAAAAACCACTTTTCCCACTTGTGTTAGTGTTGAAAAACCACTTTTCGCACTTGTGTTGGTGCAGGAAACCACTTTTGCACTTGTATTAGTGTGGAAAAAACACTTTTCGCACTTGTGTTAGTGTTGAAAAACCACTATTCGCACTTGTGTTAGTGTTGAAAACCACTTTTCGCACTTGTGTTAGTGTTGAAAAACCACTTTTTGCACTTGTGTTGGTGCAGGAAATCACTTTTGCACTTGTATTAGTGTGGAAAAAACACTTTTCGCACTTGTGTTAGTGTTGAAAAACCACTTTTCGCACTTGTGTTAGTGTTGAAAAACCACTTTTCGCACTTGTGTTAGTGCAGGAAACCACTTTTGCACTTGTATTAGTGTGGGAAAAAAACTTTTCGCACTTGTGTTAGTGTTGAAAAACCACTTTTTGAACTTGTGTTAGTGTTGAAAAACCACTTTTCGCACTTGTGTTGGTGCAGGAAACCACTTTTGCACTTGTATTAGTGTGGAAAAAACACTTTTTGCACTTGTGATAGTGTTGAAAAACCACTTTTCGCAACTGTGTTAGTGTTGAAAAACCACTTTTCGCACTTGTGTTAGTGTTGAAAAACCACTTTTCGCACTTGTGTTGGTGCAGGAAACCACTTTTGCACTTGTATTAGTGTGGAAAAAACACTTTTTGCACTTGTGATAGTGTTGAAAAACCACTTTCCGCACTTGTGTTAGTGTTGAAAAACCACTTTTCGCACTTGTGTTAGTGTTGAAAAAACACTTTTCGCACTTGTGTTGGTGCAGGAAACCACTTTTGCACTTGTATTAGTGTGGAAAAAACACTTTTCGCACTTGTGTTAGTGTTGAAAAACCACTTTTCGCACTTGTGTTAGTGTTGAAAAACCACTTTTCGCACTTGTGTTAGTGTTGAAAAACCACTTTTCGCACTTGTGTTGGTGCAGGAAACCACTTTTGCACTTGTATTAGTGTGGAAAAAACACTTTTCGCACTTGTGTTAGTGTTGAAAAACCACTTTTCTCACTTGTGTTAGTGTTGAAAAACCACTTTTCGCACTTGTGTTGGTGCAGGAAACCACTTTTGCACTTGTATTAGTGTGGAAAAAACACTTTTCGCACTTCTGTTAGTGTTGAAAAACCACTTTTCTCACTTGTGTTAGTGTTGAAAAACCACTTTTCGCACTTGTGTTAGTGTTGAAAAACCACTTTTCGCACTTGTGTTGGTGCAGGAAACCACTTTTGCACTTGTATTAGTGTGGAAAAAACACTTTTCGCACTTGTGTTAGTGTTGAAAAACCACTTTTCGCACTTGTGTTAGTGTTGAAAAACAACTTTTCGCACTTGTGTTAGTGTTGAAAAACCACTTTTTGCACTTGTGTTGGTGCAGGAAACCACTTTTGCACTTGTATTAGTGTGGAAAAAACACTTTTCGCACTTGTGTTAGTGTTGAAAAACCACTTTTCGCACTTGTGTTAGTGTTGAAAAACCACTTTTCGCACTTGTGTTAGTGCAGGAAACCACTTTTGCACTTGTATTAGTGTGGAAAAAACACTTTTCGCACTTGTGTTAGTGTTGAAAAACCACTTTCGCACTTGTGTTAGTGTTGAAAAACCACTTTTCGCACTTGTGTTGGTGCAGGAAACCACTTTTGCACTTGTATTAGTGTGGAAAAAACACTTTTTGCACTTGTGATAGTGTTGAAAAACCACTTTTCGCACTTGTGTTAGTGTTGAAAGACCACTTTTCGCACTTGTGTTAGTGTTGAAAAACCACTTTTCGCACTTGTGTTGGTGCAGGAAACCACTTTTGCACTTGTATTAGTGTGGAAAAAACACTTTTCGCACTTGTGTTAGTGTTGAAAAACCACTTTTCGCACTTGTGTTAGTGTTGAAAAACCACTTTTCGCACTTGTGTTAGTGTTGAAAAACCACTTTTTGCACTTGTGTTGGTGCAGGAAACCACTTTTGCACTTGTATTAGTGTGGAAAAAACACTTTTCGCACTTGTGTTAATGTTGAAAAACCACTTTTCGCACTTGTGTTAGTGTTGAAAAACCACTTTTCGCACTTGTGTTGGTGCAGGAAACCACTTTTGCACTTGTATTAGTGTGGAAAAAACACTTTTTGCACTTGTGATAGTGTTGAAAAACCACTTTTCGCACTTGTGTTAGTGTTGAAAAACCACTTTTTGCACTTGTGTTAGTGTTGAAAAACCACTTTTCGCACTTGTGTTGGTGCAGGAAACCACTTTTGCACTTGTATTAGTGTGGAAAAAACACTTTTTGCACTTGTGATAGTGTTGAAAAACCACTTTTCGCACTTGTGTTAGTGTTGAAAAACCACTTTTTGCACTTGTGTTAGTGTTGAAAAACCACTTTTCGCACTTGTGTTGGTACAGGAAACCACTTTTGCACTTGTATTAGTGTGGAAAAAACACTTTTTGCACTTGGGATAGTGTTGAAAAACCACTTTTCGCACTTGTGTTAGTGTTGAAAACCACTTTTCACAGTTGTGTTAGTGTTGAAAAACCACTTTTCGCACTTGTGTTAGTGTTGAAAAACCACTTTTCGCACTTGTGTTGGTGCAGGAAACCACTTTTGCACTTGTATTAGTGTGGAAAAAACACTTTTCGCACTTGTGTTAGTGTTGAAAAACCACTTTTCGCACTTGTGTTAGTGTTGAAAAACCACTTTTCGCACTTGTGTTAGTGTTGAAAAACCACTTTTCCCACTTGTGTTGGTGCAGGAAACCACTTTTGCACTTGTATTAGTGTGGAAAAAACACTTTTCGCACTTGTGTTAGTGTTGAAAAACCACTTTTCGCACTTGTGTTAGTGTTGAAAAACCACTTTTCGCACTGTGTTAGTGTTGAAAAACCACTTTTCGTACTTGTGTTGGTGCAGGAAACCACTTTTGCACTTGTATTAGTGTGGAAAAAACACTTTTCGCACTTGTGTTAGTGTTGAAAAACCTCTTTTTGCACTTGTGTTAGTGTTGAAAAACCACTTTTCGCACTTGTGTTGGTGCAGGAAACCACTTTTGCACTTGTATTAGTGTTGAAAAACCACTTTTCGCACTTGTGTTAGTGTTGAAAAACCACTTTTTGCACTTGTGTTAGTGTTGAAAATCCACTTTTCGCACTTGTGTTAGTGTTGAAAAACCACTTTTCGCACTTGTGTTGGTGCAGGAAACCACTTTTGCACTTGTATTAGTGTGGAAAAAACACTTTTTGCACTTGGGATAGTGTTGAAAAACCACTTTTCGCACTTGTGTTAGTGTTGAAAAACCACTTTTCACAGTTGTGTTAGTGTTGAAAAACGACTTTTCGCACTTGTGTTAGTGTTGAAAAACCACTTTTCGCACTTGTGTTGGTGCAGGAAACCACTTTTGCACTTGTATTAGTGTGGAAAAAACACTTTTCGCACTTGTGTTAGTGTTGAAAAACCACTTTTCGCACTTGTGTTAGTGTTGAAAAACCACTTTTCGCACTTGTGTTAGTGTTGAAAAACTACTTTTCGCACTTGTGTTGGTGCAGGAAACCACTTTTGCACTTGTATTAGTGTGGAAAAAACACTTTTCGCACTTGTGTTAGTGTTGAAAAACCACTTTTCGCACTTGTGTTGGTGCAGGAAACCACTTTTGCACTTGTATTAGTGTGGAAAAAACACTTTTCGCACTTGTGTTAGTGTTGAAAAACCACTTTTCGCACTTGTGTTAGTGTTGAAAAACCACTTTTCGCACTTGTGTTAGTGTTGAAAAACCACTTTTCGCACTTGTGTTGGTGCAGGAAACCACTTTTGCACTTGTATTAGTGTGGAAAAAACACTTTTCACACTTGTGTTAGTGTTGAAAAACCACTTTTCGCACTTGTGTTAGTGTTGAAAAACCACTTTTCGCACTTGTGTTGGTGCAGGAAACCACTTTTGCACTTGTATTAGTGTGGAAAAAACACTTTTTGCACTTGTGATAGTGTTGAAAAACCACTTTTCGCACTTGTGTTAGTGTTGAAAAACCACTTTTCGCACTTGTGTTAGTGTTGAAAAACCACTTTTCGCACTTGTGTTGGTGCAGGAAACCACTTTTGCACTTGTATTAGTGTGGAAAAAATACTTTTCGCACTTGTGTTAGTGTTGAAAAACCACTTTTCGCACTTGTGTTAGTGTTGAAAAACCACTTTTTGCACGTGTGTTAGTGTTGAAAAACCACTTTTCGCACTTGTGTTAGTGTTGAAAAACCACTTTTCCCACTTGTGTTGGTGCAGGAAACCACTTTTGCACTTGTATTATTGTGGAAAAAATACTTTTCGCACTTGTGTTAGTGTTGAAAAACCACTTTTCGCACTTGTGTTAGTGTTGAAAAACCACTTTTCGCACTTGTGTTAGTGTTGAAAACCACTTTTCGCACTTGTGTTGGTGCAGGAAACCACTTTTGCACTTGTATTAGTGTGGAAAAAACACTTTTCGCACTTGTGTTAGTGTTGAAAAACCGCTTTTCGCACTTGTGTTAGTGTTGAAAAACCACTTTTCGCACTTGTGTTGGTGCAGGAAACCACTTTTGCACTTGTATTAGTGTTGAAAAACCACTTTTCGCACTTGTGTTAGTGTTGAAAAACCACTTTTCGCACTTGTGTTAGTGTTGAAAATCCACTTTTCGCACTTGTGTTAGTGTTGAAAAACCACTTTTCGCACTTGTGTTGGTGCAGGAAACCACTTTTGCACTTGTATTAGTGTGGGAAAAACACTTTTTGCACTTGGGATAGTGTTGAAAAACCACTTTTCGCACTTGTGTTAGTGTTGAAAAAACACTTTTCACAGTTGTGTTAGTGTTGAAAAACCACTTTTCGCACTTGTGTTAGTGTTGAAAAACCACTTTTCGCACTTGTGTTGGTGCAGGAAACCACTTTTGCACTTGTATTAGTGTGGAAAAAACACTTTTCGCACTTGTGTTAGTGTTGAAAAACCACTTTTCGCACTTGTGTTAGTGTTGAAAAACCACTTTTCACACTTGTGTTAGTGTTGAAAAACCACTTTTCCCACTTGTGTTGGTGCAGGAAACCACTTTTGCACTTGTATTAGTGTGGAAAAAACATTTTTCGCACTTGTGTTAGTGTTGAAAAACCACTTTTCGCACTTGTGTTAGTGTTGAAAAACCACTTTTCGCACTTGTGTTAGTGTTGAAAAAACACTTTTCGCACTTGTGTTGGTGCAGGAAACCACTTTTGCACTTGTATTAGTGTGGAAAAAACACTTTTCGCACTTCTGTTAGTGTTGAAAAACCACTTTTCTCACTTGTGTTAGTGTTGAAAAACCACTTTTCGCACTTGTGTTAGTGTTGAAAAACCACTTTTCGCACTTGTGTTGGTGCAGGAAACCACTTTTGCACTTGTATTAGTGTGGAAAAAACACTTTTCGCACTTGTGTTAGTGTTGAAAAACCACTTTTTGCACTTGTGTTAGTGTTGAAAAACAACTTTTCGCACTTGTGTTAGTGTTGAAAAACCACTTTTTGCACTTGTGTTGGTGCAGGAAACCACTTTTGCACTTGTATTAGTGTGGAAAAAACACTTTTCGCACTTGTGTTAGTGTTGAAAAACCACTTTTCGCACTTGTGTTAGTGTTGAAAAACCACTTTTCGCACTTGTGTTAGTGCAGGAAACCACTTTTGCACTTGTATTAGTGTGGAAAAAACACTTTTCGCACTTGTGTTAGTGTTGAAAAACCACTTTCGCACTTGTGTTAGTGTTGAAAAACCACTTTTCGCACTTGTGTTGGTGCAGGAAACCACTTTTGCACTTGTATTAGTGTGGAAAAAACACTTTTTGCACTTGTGATAGTGTTGAAAAACCACTTTTCGCACTTGTGTTAGTGTTGAAAGACCACTTTTCGCACTTGTGTTAGTGTTGAAAAACCACTTTTCGCACTTGTGTTGGTGCAGGAAACCACTTTTGCACTTGTATTAGTGTGGAAAAAACACTTTTCGCACTTGTGTTAGTGTTGAAAAACCACTTTTCGCACTTGTGTTAGTGTTGAAAAACCACTTTTCGCACTTGTGTTAGTGTTGAAAAACCACTTTTTGCACTTGTGTTGGTGCAGGAAACCACTTTTGCACTTGTATTAGTGTGGAAAAAACACTTTTCGCACTTGTGTTAATGTTGAAAAACCACTTTTCGCACTTGTGTTAGTGTTGAAAAACCACTTTTCGCACTTGTGTTGGTGCAGGAAACCACTTTTGCACTTGTATTAGTGTGGAAAAAACACTTTTTGCACTTGTGATAGTGTTGAAAAACCACTTTTCGCACTTGTGTTAGTGTTGAAAAACCACTTTTTGCACTTGTGTTAGTGTTGAAAAACCACTTTTCGCACTTGTGTTGGTGCAGGAAACCACTTTTGCACTTGTATTAGTGTGGAAAAAACACTTTTTGCACTTCTGATAGTGTTGAAAAACCACTTTTCGCACTTGTGTTAGTGTTGAAAAACCACTTTTTGCACTTGTGTTAGTGTTGAAAAACCACTTTTCGCACTTGTGTTGGTACAGGAAACCACTTTTGCACTTGTATTAGTGTGGAAAAAACACTTTTTGCACTTGGGATAGTGTTGAAAAACCACTTTTCGCACTTGTGTTAGTGTTGAAAACCACTTTTCACAGTTGTGTTAGTGTTGAAAAACCACTTTTCGCACTTGTGTTAGTGTTGAAAAACCACTTTTCGCACTTGTGTTGGTGCAGGAAACCACTTTTGCACTTGTATTAGTGTGGAAAAAACACTTTTCGCACTTGTGTTAGTGTTGAAAAACCACTTTTCGCACTTGTGTTAGTGTTGAAAAACCACTTTTCGCACTTGTGTTAGTGTTGAAAAACCACTTTTCCCACTTGTGTTGGTGCAGGAAACCACTTTTGCACTTGTATTAGTGTGGAAAAAACACTTTTCGCACTTGTGTTAGTGTTGAAAAACCACTTTTCGCACTTGTGTTAGTGTTGAAAAACCACTTTTCGCACTGTGTTAGTGTTGAAAAACCACTTTTCGTACTTGTGTTGGTGCAGGAAACCACTTTTGCACTTGTATTAGTGTGGAAAAAACACTTTTCGCACTTGTGTTAGTGTTGAAAAACCTCTTTTCGCACTTGTGTTAGTGTTGAAAAACCACTTTTCGCACTTGTGTTGGTGCAGGAAACCACTTTTGCACTTGTATTAGTGTTGAAAAACCACTTTTCGCACTTGTGTTAGTGTTGAAAAACCACTTTTTGCACTTGTGTTAGTGTTGAAAATCCACTTTTCGCACTTGTGTTAGTGTTGAAAAACCACTTTTCGCACTTGTGTTGGTGCAGGAAACCACTTTTGCACTTGTATTAGTGTGGAAAAAACACTTTTTGCACTTGGGATAGTGTTGAAAAACCACTTTTCGCACTTGTGTTAGTGTTGAAAAACCACTTTTCACAGTTGTGTTAGTGTTGAAAAACGACTTTTCGCACTTGTGTTAGTGTTGAAAAACCACTTTTCGCACTTGTGTTGGTGCAGGAAACCACTTTTGCACTTGTATTAGTGTGGAAAAAACACTTTTCGCACTTGTGTTAGTGTTGAAAAACCACTTTTCGCACTTGTGTTAGTGTTGAAAAACCACTTTTCGCACTTGTGTTAGTGTTGAAAAACTACTTTTCGCACTTGTGTTGGTGCAGGAAACCACTTTTGCACTTGTATTAGTGTGGAAAAAACACTTTTCGCACTTGTGTTAGTGTTGAAAAACCACTTTTCGCACTTGTGTTGGTGCAGGAAACCACTTTTGCACTTGTATTAGTGTGGAAAAAACACTTTTCGCACTTGTGTTAGTGTTGAAAAACCACTTTTCGCACTTGTGTTAGTGTTGAAAAACCACTTTTCGCACTTGTGTTAGTGTTGAAAAACCACTTTTCGCACTTGTGTTGGTGCAGGAAACCACTTTTGCACTTGTATTAGTGTGGAAAAAACACTTTTCACACTTGTGTTAGTGTTGAAAAACCACTTTTCGCACTTGTGTTAGTGTTGAAAAACCACTTTTCGCACTTGTGTTGGTGCAGGAAACCACTTTTGCACTTGTATTAGTGTGGAAAAAACACTTTTTGCACTTGTGATAGTGTTGAAAAACCACTTTTCGCACTTGTGTTAGTGTTGAAAAACCACTTTTCGCACTTGTGTTAGTGTTGAAAAACCACTTTTCGCACTTGTGTTGGTGCAGGAAACCACTTTTGCACTTGTATTAGTGTGGAAAAAATACTTTTCGCACTTGTGTTAGTGTTGAAAAACCACTTTTCGCACTTGTGTTAGTGTTGAAAAACCACTTTTTGCACGTGTGTTAGTGTTGAAAAACCACTTTTCGCACTTGTGTTAGTGTTGAAAAACCACTTTTCCCACTTGTGTTGGTGCAGGAAACCACTTTTGCACTTGTATTATTGTGGAAAAAATACTTTTCGCACTTGTGTTAGTGTTGAAAAACCACTTTTCGCACTTGTGTTAGTGTTGAAAAACCACTTTTCGCACTTGTGTTAGTGTTGAAAACCACTTTTCGCACTTGTGTTGGTGCAGGAAACCACTTTTGCACTTGTATTAGTGTGGAAAAAACACTTTTCGCACTTGTGTTAGTGTTGAAAAACCGCTTTTCGCACTTGTGTTAGTGTTGAAAAACCACTTTTCGCACTTGTGTTGGTGCAGGAAACCACTTTTGCACTTGTATTAGTGTTGAAAAACCACTTTTCGCACTTGTGTTAGTGTTGAAAAACCACTTTTCGCACTTGTGTTAGTGTTGAAAATCCACTTTTCGCACTTGTGTTAGTGTTGAAAAACCACTTTTCGCACTTGTGTTGGTGCAGGAAACCACTTTTGCACTTGTATTAGTGTGGGAAAAACACTTTTTGCACTTGGGATAGTGTTGAAAAACCACTTTTCGCACTTGTGTTAGTGTTGAAAAAACACTTTTCACAGTTGTGTTAGTGTTGAAAAACCACTTTTCGCACTTGTGTTAGTGTTGAAAAACCACTTTTCGCACTTGTGTTGGTGCAGGAAACCACTTTTGCACTTGTATTAGTGTGGAAAAAACACTTTTCGCACTTGTGTTAGTGTTGAAAAACCACTTTTCGCACTTGTGTTAGTGTTGAAAAACCACTTTTCACACTTGTGTTAGTGTTGAAAAACCACTTTTCCCACTTGTGTTGGTGCAGGAAACCACTTTTGCACTTGTATTAGTGTGGAAAAAACATTTTTCGCACTTGTGTTAGTGTTGAAAAACCACTTTTCGCACTTGTGTTAGTGTTGAAAAACCACTTTTCGCACTTGTGTTAGTGTTGAAAAAACACTTTTCGCACTTGTGTTGGTGCAGGAAACCACTTTTGCACTTGTATTAGTGTGGAAAAAACACTTTTTGCACTTGTGATAGTGTTGAAAAACCACTTTTCGCACTTGTGTTAGTGTTGAAAAACCACTTTTCGCACTTGTGTTGGTGCAGGAAACCACTTTTGCACTTGTATTAGTGTGGAAAAAACACTTTTCGCACTTGTGTTAGTGTTGAAAAACCACTTTTTGCACTTGTGTTAGTGTTTAAAAACCACTTTTCGCACTTGTGTTAGTGTTGAAAAACCACTTTTCGCACTTGTGTTGGTGCAGGAAACCACTTTTGCACTTGTATTAGTGTGGAAAAAACACTTTTCACACTTGTGTTAGTGTTGAAAAACCACGTTTCGCACTTGTGTTAGTGTTGAAAAACCACTTTTCACACTTGTGTTAGTGTGGAAAAAACACTTTTTGCACTTGTGATAGTGTTGAAAAACCACTTTTCTCACTTGTGTTAGTGTTGAAAAACCACTTTTCGCACTTGTTTTAGTGTTGAAAAACCACTTTTCGCACTTGTGTTGGTGCAGGAAACCACTTTTGCACTTGTATTAGTGTGGAAAAAACACTTTTCGCACTTGTGTTTGTGTTGAAAAACCACTTTTCGCACTTGTGTTAGTGTTGAAAAACGACTTTTCGCACTTGCGTTAGTGTTGAAAAACCACTTTTTGCACTTGTGTTGGTGCAGGAAACCACTTTTGCACTTGTATTAGTGTGGAAAAAACACTTTTCGCACTTGTGTTAGTGTTGAAAAACCACTTTTCGCACTTGTGTTAGTGTTGAAAAACCACTTTTCGCACTTGTGTTAGTGCAGGAAACCACTTTTGCACTTGTATTAGTGTGGAAAAAACACTTTTCGCACTTGTGTTAGTGTTGAAAAACCACTTTTCGCACTTGTGTTAGTGTTGAAAAACCACTTTTCGCACTTGTGTTGGTGCAGGAAACCACTTTTGCACTTGTATTAGTGTGGAAAAAACACTTTTTGCACTTGTGATAGTGTTGAAAAACCACTTTTCGCACTTGTGTTAGTGTTGAAAGACCACTTTTCGCACTTGTGTTAGTGTTGAAAAACCACTTTTCGCACTTGTGTTGGTGCAGGAAACCACTTTTGCACTTGTATTAGTGTGGAAAAAACACTTTTCGCACTTGTGTTAGTGTTGAAAAACCACTTTTCGCACTTGTGTTAGTGTTGAAAAACCACTTTTCGCACTTGTGTTAGTGTTGAAAAACCACTTTTCGCACTTGTGTTGGTGCAGGAAACCACTTTTGCACTTGTATTAGTGTGGAAAAAACACTTTTCGCACTTGTGTTAGTGTTGAAAAACCACTTTTCGCACTTGTGTTGGTGCAGGAAACCACTTTTGCACTTATATTAGTGTGGAAAAAACACTTTTCGCACTTGTATTAGTGTTGAAAAACCACTTTTCGCAACTTGTGTTAGTGTTGAAAAACCACTTTTCGCACTTGTGTTAGTGTTGAAAAACCACTTTTCGCACTTGTGTTGGTGCAGGAAACCACTTTTGCACTTGTATTAGTGTGGAAAAAACACTTTTCGCACTTGTGTTAGTGTTGAAAAACCACTTTTCGCACTTGTGTTAGTGTTGAAAAACCACTTTTCGCACTTGTGTTAGTGTTGAAAAACCACTTTTTGCACTTGTGTTGGTGCAGGAAACCACTTTTGCACTTGTATTAGTGTGGAAAAAACACTTTTCGCACTTGTGTTAATGTTGAAAAACCACTTTTCGCACTTGTGTTAGTGTTGAAAAACCACTTTTCGCACTTGTGTTGGTGCAGGAAACCACTTTTGCACTTGTATTAGTGTGGAAAAAACACTTTTTGCACTTGTGATAGTGTTGAAAAACCACTTTTCGCACTTGTGTTAGTGTTGAAAAACCACTTTTTGCACTTGTGTTAGTGTTGAAAAACCACTTTTCGCACTTGTGTTGGTGCAGGAAACCACTTTTGCACTTGTATTAGTGTGGAAAAAACACTTTTTGCACTTCTGATAGTGTTGAAAAACCACTTTTCGCACTTGTGTTAGTGTTGAAAAACCACTTTTTGCACTTGTGTTAGTGTTGAAAAACCACTTTTCGCACTTGTGTTGGTACAGGAAACCACTTTTGCACTTGTATTAGTGTGGAAAAAACACTTTTTGCACTTGGGATAGTGTTGAAAAACCACTTTTCGCACTTGTGTTAGTGTTGAAAACCACTTTTCACAGTTGTGTTAGTGTTGAAAAACCACTTTTCGCACTTGTGTTAGTGTTGAAAAACCACTTTTCGCACTTGTGTTGGTGCAGGAAACCACTTTTGCACTTGTATTAGTGTGGAAAAAACACTTTTCGCACTTGTGTTAGTGTTGAAAAACCACTTTTCGCACTTGTGTTAGTGTTGAAAAACCACTTTTCGCACTTGTGTTAGTGTTGAAAAACCACTTTTCCCACTTGTGTTGGTGCAGGAAACCACTTTTGCACTTGTATTAGTGTGGAAAAAACACTTTTCGCACTTGTGTTAGTGTTGAAAAACCACTTTTCGCACTTGTGTTAGTGTTGAAAAACCACTTTTCGCACTGTGTTAGTGTTGAAAAACCACTTTTCGTACTTGTGTTGGTGCAGGAAACCACTTTTGCACTTGTATTAGTGTGGAAAAAACACTTTTCGCACTTGTGTTAGTGTTGAAAAACCTCTTTTCGCACTTGTGTTAGTGTTGAAAAACCACTTTTCGCACTTGTGTTGGTGCAGGAAACCACTTTTGCACTTGTATTAGTGTTGAAAAACCACTTTTCGCACTTGTGTTAGTGTTGAAAAACCACTTTTTGCACTTGTGTTAGTGTTGAAAATCCACTTTTCGCACTTGTGTTAGTGTTGAAAAACCACTTTTCGCACTTGTGTTGGTGCAGGAAACCACTTTTGCACTTGTATTAGTGTGGAAAAAACACTTTTTGCACTTGGGATAGTGTTGAAAAACCACTTTTCGCACTTGTGTTAGTGTTGAAAAACCACTTTTCACAGTTGTGTTAGTGTTGAAAAACGACTTTTCGCACTTGTGTTAGTGTTGAAAAACCACTTTTCGCACTTGTGTTGGTGCAGGAAACCACTTTTGCACTTGTATTAGTGTGGAAAAAACACTTTTCGCACTTGTGTTAGTGTTGAAAAACCACTTTTCGCACTTGTGTTAGTGTTGAAAAACCACTTTTCGCACTTGTGTTAGTGTTGAAAAACTACTTTTCGCACTTGTGTTGGTGCAGGAAACCACTTTTGCACTTGTATTAGTGTGGAAAAAACACTTTTCGCACTTGTGTTAGTGTTGAAAAACCACTTTTCGCACTTGTGTTGGTGCAGGAAACCACTTTTGCACTTGTATTAGTGTGGAAAAAACACTTTTCGCACTTGTGTTAGTGTTGAAAAACCACTTTTCGCACTTGTGTTAGTGTTGAAAAACCACTTTTCGCACTTGTGTTAGTGTTGAAAAACCACTTTTCGCACTTGTGTTGGTGCAGGAAACCACTTTTGCACTTGTATTAGTGTGGAAAAAACACTTTTCACACTTGTGTTAGTGTTGAAAAACCACTTTTCGCACTTGTGTTAGTGTTGAAAAACCACTTTTCGCACTTGTGTTGGTGCAGGAAACCACTTTTGCACTTGTATTAGTGTGGAAAAAACACTTTTTGCACTTGTGATAGTGTTGAAAAACCACTTTTCGCACTTGTGTTAGTGTTGAAAAACCACTTTTCGCACTTGTGTTAGTGTTGAAAAACCACTTTTCGCACTTGTGTTGGTGCAGGAAACCACTTTTGCACTTGTATTAGTGTGGAAAAAATACTTTTCGCACTTGTGTTAGTGTTGAAAAACCACTTTTCGCACTTGTGTTAGTGTTGAAAAACCACTTTTTGCACGTGTGTTAGTGTTGAAAAACCACTTTTCGCACTTGTGTTAGTGTTGAAAAACCACTTTTCCCACTTGTGTTGGTGCAGGAAACCACTTTTGCACTTGTATTATTGTGGAAAAAATACTTTTCGCACTTGTGTTAGTGTTGAAAAACCACTTTTCGCACTTGTGTTAGTGTTGAAAAACCACTTTTCGCACTTGTGTTAGTGTTGAAAACCACTTTTCGCACTTGTGTTGGTGCAGGAAACCACTTTTGCACTTGTATTAGTGTGGAAAAAACACTTTTCGCACTTGTGTTAGTGTTGAAAAACCGCTTTTCGCACTTGTGTTAGTGTTGAAAAACCACTTTTCGCACTTGTGTTGGTGCAGGAAACCACTTTTGCACTTGTATTAGTGTTGAAAAACCACTTTTCGCACTTGTGTTAGTGTTGAAAAACCACTTTTCGCACTTGTGTTAGTGTTGAAAATCCACTTTTCGCACTTGTGTTAGTGTTGAAAAACCACTTTTCGCACTTGTGTTGGTGCAGGAAACCACTTTTGCACTTGTATTAGTGTGGGAAAAACACTTTTTGCACTTGGGATAGTGTTGAAAAACCACTTTTCGCACTTGTGTTAGTGTTGAAAAAACACTTTTCACAGTTGTGTTAGTGTTGAAAAACCACTTTTCGCACTTGTGTTAGTGTTGAAAAACCACTTTTCGCACTTGTGTTGGTGCAGGAAACCACTTTTGCACTTGTATTAGTGTGGAAAAAACACTTTTCGCACTTGTGTTAGTGTTGAAAAACCACTTTTCGCACTTGTGTTAGTGTTGAAAAACCACTTTTCACACTTGTGTTAGTGTTGAAAAACCACTTTTCCCACTTGTGTTGGTGCAGGAAACCACTTTTGCACTTGTATTAGTGTGGAAAAAACATTTTTCGCACTTGTGTTAGTGTTGAAAAACCACTTTTCGCACTTGTGTTAGTGTTGAAAAACCACTTTTCGCACTTGTGTTAGTGTTGAAAAAACACTTTTCGCACTTGTGTTGGTGCAGGAAACCACTTTTGCACTTGTATTAGTGTGGAAAAAACACTTTTTGCACTTGTGATAGTGTTGAAAAACCACTTTTCGCACTTGTGTTAGTGTTGAAAAACCACTTTTCGCACTTGTGTTGGTGCAGGAAACCACTTTTGCACTTGTATTAGTGTGGAAAAAACACTTTTCGCACTTGTGTTAGTGTTGAAAAACCACTTTTTGCACTTGTGTTAGTGTTTAAAAACCACTTTTCGCACTTGTGTTAGTGTTGAAAAACCACTTTTCGCACTTGTGTTGGTGCAGGAAACCACTTTTGCACTTGTATTAGTGTGGAAAAAACACTTTTCACACTTGTGTTAGTGTTGAAAAACCACGTTTCGCACTTGTGTTAGTGTTGAAAAACCACTTTTCACACTTGTGTTAGTGTGGAAAAAACACTTTTTGCACTTGTGATAGTGTTGAAAAACCACTTTTCTCACTTGTGTTAGTGTTGAAAAACCACTTTTCGCACTTGTTTTAGTGTTGAAAAACCACTTTTCGCACTTGTGTTGGTGCAGGAAACCACTTTTGCACTTGTATTAGTGTGGAAAAAACACTTTTCGCACTTGTGTTTGTGTTGAAAAACCACTTTTCGCACTTGTGTTAGTGTTGAAAAACGACTTTTCGCACTTGCGTTAGTGTTGAAAAACCACTTTTTGCACTTGTGTTGGTGCAGGAAACCACTTTTGCACTTGTATTAGTGTGGAAAAAACACTTTTCGCACTTGTGTTAGTGTTGAAAAACCACTTTTCGCACTTGTGTTAGTGTTGAAAAACCACTTTTCGCACTTGTGTTAGTGCAGGAAACCACTTTTGCACTTGTATTAGTGTGGAAAAAACACTTTTCGCACTTGTGTTAGTGTTGAAAAACCACTTTTCGCACTTGTGTTAGTGTTGAAAAACCACTTTTCGCACTTGTGTTGGTGCAGGAAACCACTTTTGCACTTGTATTAGTGTGGAAAAAACACTTTTTGCACTTGTGATAGTGTTGAAAAACCACTTTTCGCACTTGTGTTAGTGTTGAAAGACCACTTTTCGCACTTGTGTTAGTGTTGAAAAACCACTTTTCGCACTTGTGTTGGTGCAGGAAACCACTTTTGCACTTGTATTAGTGTGGAAAAAACACTTTTCGCACTTGTGTTAGTGTTGAAAAACCACTTTTCGCACTTGTGTTAGTGTTGAAAAACCACTTTTCGCACTTGTGTTAGTGTTGAAAAACCACTTTTCGCACTTGTGTTGGTGCAGGAAACCACTTTTGCACTTGTATTAGTGTGGAAAAAACACTTTTCGCACTTGTGTTAGTGTTGAAAAACCACTTTTCGCACTTGTGTTGGTGCAGGAAACCACTTTTGCACTTATATTAGTGTGGAAAAAACACTTTTCGCACTTGTATTAGTGTTGAAAAACCACTTTTCGCAACTTGTGTTAGTGTTGAAAAACCACTTTTCGCACTTGTGTTAGTGTTGAAAAACCACTTTTCGCACTTGTGTTGGTGCAGGAAACCACTTTTGCACTTGTATTAGTGTGGAAAAAACACTTTTCACACTTGTGTTAGTGTTGAAAAACCACGTTTCGCACTTGTGTTAGTGTTGAAAAACCACTTTTCACACTTGTGTTAGTGTGGAAAAAACACTTTTTGCACTTGTGATAGTGTTGAAAAACTACTTTTCTCACTTGTGTTAGTGTTGAAAAACCACTTTTCGCACTTGTGTTAGTGTTGAAAAACCACATTTCGCACTTGTGTTGGTGCAGGAAACCACTTTTGCACTTGTATTAGTGTGGAAAAAACACTTTTCGCACTTGTGTTAGTGTTGAAAAACCACTTTTCGCACTTGTGTTAGTGTTGAAAAACCACTTTTCACACTTGTGTTAGTGTGGAAAAAACACTTTTTGCACTTGTGATAGTGTTGAAAAACTACTTTTCTCACTTGTGTTAGTGTTGAAAAACCACATTTCGCACTTGTGTTAGTGTTGAAAAACCACTTTTCGCACTTGTGTTAGTGCAGGAAACCACTTTTGCACTTGTATTAGTGTGGAAAAAACACTTTTCGCACTTGTGTTAGTGTTGAAAAACCACTTTTCGCACTTGTGTTAGTGTTGAAAAACCACTTTTTGCACTTGTGTTGGTGCAGGAAACCACTTTTGCACTTGTATTAGTGTGGAAAAAACACTTTTTGCACTTGTGATAGTGTTGAAAAACCACTTTTCGCACTTGTGTTAGTGTTGAAAGACCACTTTTCGCACTTGTGTTAGTGTTGAAAAACCACTTTTCGCACTTGTGTTGGTGCAGGAAACCACTTTTGCACTTGTATTAGTGTGGAAAAAAACACTTTTCGCACTTGTGTTAGTGTTGAAAAACCACTTTTCGCACTTGTGTTAGTGTTGAAAAACCACTTTTCGCACTTGTGTTAGTGTTGAAAAACCACTTTTTGCACTTGTGTTGGTGCAGGAAACCACTTTTGCACTTGTATTAGTGTGGAAAAAACACTTTTCGCACTTGTGTTAGTGTTGAAAAACCACTTTTCGCACTTGTGTTAGTGTTGAAAAACCACTTTTCGCACTTGTGTTAGTGCAGGAAACCACTTTTGCACTTGTATTAGTGTGGAAAAATCACTTTTCGCACTTGTGTTAGTGTTGAAAAACCACTTTTCGCACTTGTGTTGGTGCAGGAAACCACTTTTGCACTTGTATTAGTGTGGAAAAAACACTTTTTGCACTTGTGATAGTGTTGAAAAACCACTTTTCGCACTTGTGTTAGTGTTGAAAAACCACTTTTCCCACTTGTGTTAGTGTTGAAAAACCACTTTTCGCACTTGTGTTGGTGCAGGAAACCACTTTTGCACTTGTATTAGTGTGGAAAAAACAGTTTTCGCACTTGTGTTAGTGTTGAAAAACCACTATTTGCACTTGTGTTAGTGTTGAAAACCACTTTTCGCACTTGTGTTAGTGTTGAAAAACCACTTTTTGCACTTGTGTTGGTGCAGGAAATCACTTTTGCACTTGTATTAGTGTGGAAAAAACACTTTTCGCACTTGTGTTAGTGTTGAAAAACCACTTTTCGCACTTGTGTTAGTGTTGAAAAACCACTTTTCGCACTTGTGTTAGTGCAGGAAACCACTTTTGCACTTGTATTAGTGTGGAAAAAACACTTTCCGCACTTGTGTTAGTGTTGAAAAACCACTTTTTGAACTTGTGTTAGTGTTGAAAAACCACTTTTCGCACTTGTGTTGGTGCAGGAAACCACTTTTGCACTTGTATTAGTGTGGAAAAAACACTTTTTGCACTTGTGATAGTGTTGAAAAACCACTTTTCGCAACTGTGTTAGTGTTGAAAAACCACTTTTCGCACTTGTGTTAGTGTTGAAAAACCACTTTTCGCACTTGTGTTGGTGCAGGAAACCACTTTTGCACTTGTATTAGTGTGGAAAAAACACTTTTCGCACTTGTGTTAGTGTTGAAAAACCACTTTTCGCACTTGTGTTAGTGTTGAAAAACCACTTTTCGCACTTGTGTTAGTGTTGAAAAACCACTTTTCGCACTTGTGTTGGTGCAGGAAACCACTTTTGCACTTGTATTAGTGTGGAAAAAACACTTTTCGCACTTGTGTTAGTGTTGAAAAACCACTTTTCTCACTTGTGTTAGTGTTGAAAAACCACTTTTCGCACTTGTGTTGGTGCAGGAAACCACTTTTGCACTTGTATTAGTGTGGAAAAAACACTTTTCGCACTTGTGTTAGTGTTGAAAAACCACTTTTCTCACTTGTGTTAGTGTTGAAAAACCACTTTTCGCACTTGTGTTAGTGTTGAAAAACCACTTTTCGCACTTGTGTTATTGTTGAAAAACCACTTTTCGCACTTGTGTTAGTGTTGAAAAACCACTTTTCGCACTTGTGTTGGTGCAGGAAACCACTTTTGCACTTGTATTAGTGTGGAAAAAACACTTTTCACACTTGTGTTAGTGTTGAAAAACCACGTTTCGCACTTGTGTTAGTGTTGAAAAACCACTTTTCACACTTGTGTTAGTGTGGAAAAAAGACTTTTTGCACTTGTGATAGTGTTGAAAAACCACTTTTCTCACTTGTGTTAGTGTTGAAAAACCACTTTTCGCACTTGTGTTAGTGTTGAAAAACCACTTTTCGCACTTGTGTTGGTGCAGGAAACCACTTTTGCACTTGTATTAGTGTGGAAAAAACACTTTTCGCACTTGTGTTAGTGTTGAAAAACCACTTTTCGCACTTGTGTTAGTGTTGAAAAACAACTTTTCACACTTGCGTTAGTGTTGAAAAACCACTTTTTGCACTTGTGTTGGTGCAGGAAACCACTTTTGCACTTGTATTAGTGTGGAAAAAACACTTTTCGCACTTGTGTTAGTGTTGAAAAACCACTTTTCGCACTTGTGTTAGTGTTGAAAAACCACTTTTCGCACTTGTGTTAGTGCAGGAAACCACTTTTGCACTTGTATTAGTGTGGAAAAAACACTTTTCGCACTTGTGTTAGTGTTGAAAAACCACTTTTCGCACTTGTGTTAGTGTTGAAAAACCACTTTTCGCACTTGTGTTGGTGCAGGAAACCACTTTTGCACTTGTATTAGTGTGGAAAAAACACTTTTTGCACTTGTGATAGTGTTGAAAAACCACTTTTCGCACTTGTGTTAGTGTTGAAAGACCACTTTTCGCACTTGTGTTAGTGTTGAAAAACCACTTTTCGCACTTGTGTTGGTGCAGGAAACCACTTTTGCACTTGTATTAGTGTGGAAAAAACACTTTTCGCACTTGTGTTAGTGTTGAAAAACCACTTTTCGCACTTGTGTTAGTGTTGAAAAACCACTTTTCGCACTTGTGTTAGTGTTGAAAAACCACTTTTCGCACTTGTGTTGGTGCAGGAAACCACTTTTGCACTTGTATTAGTGTGGAAAAAACACTTTTCGCACTTGTGTTAGTGTTGAAAAACCACTTTTCGCACTTGTGTTGGTGCAGGAAACCACTTTTGCACTTATATTAGTGTGGAAAAAACACTTTTCGCACTTGTATTAGTGTTGAAAAACCACTTTTCGCAACTTGTGTTAGTGTTGAAAAACCACTTTTCGCACTTGTGTTAGTGTTGAAAAACCACTTTTCGCACTTGTGTTGGTGCAGGAAACCACTTTTGCACTTGTATTAGTGTGGAAAAAACACTTTTCACACTTGTGTTAGTGTTGAAAAACCACGTTTCGCACTTGTGTTAGTGTTGAAAAACCACTTTTCACACTTGTGTTAGTGTGGAAAAAACACTTTTTGCACTTGTGATAGTGTTGAAAAACTACTTTTCTCACTTGTGTTAGTGTTGAAAAACCACTTTTCGCACTTGTGTTAGTGTTGAAAAACCACATTTCGCACTTGTGTTGGTGCAGGAAACCACTTTTGCACTTGTATTAGTGTGGAAAAAACACTTTTCGCACTTGTGTTAGTGTTGAAAAACCACTTTTCGCACTTGTGTTAGTGTTGAAAAACCACTTTTCACACTTGTGTTAGTGTGGAAAAAACACTTTTTGCACTTGTGATAGTGTTGAAAAACTACTTTTCTCACTTGTGTTAGTGTTGAAAAACCACTTTTCGCACTTGTGTTAGTGTTGAAAAACCACTTTTCGCACTTGTGTTAGTGCAGGAAACCACTTTTGCACTTGTATTAGTGTGGAAAAAACACTTTTCGCACTTGTGTTAGTGTTGAAAAACCACTTTTCGCACTTGTGTTAGTGTTGAAAAACCACTTTTTGCACTTGTGTTGGTGCAGGAAACCACTTTTGCACTTGTATTAGTGTGGAAAAAACACTTTTTGCACTTGTGATAGTGTTGAAAAACCACTTTTCGCACTTGTGTTAGTGTTGAAAGACCACTTTTCGCACTTGTGTTAGTGTTGAAAAACCACTTTTCGCACTTGTGTTGGTGCAGGAAACCACTTTTGCACTTGTATTAGTGTGGAAAAAACACTTTTCGCACTTGTGTTAGTGTTGAAAAACCACTTTTCGCACTTGTGTTAGTGTTGAAAAACCACTTTTCGCACTTGTGTTAGTGTTGAAAAACCACTTTTTGCACTTGTGTTGGTGCAGGAAACCACTTTTGCACTTGTATTAGTGTGGAAAAAACACTTTTCGCACTTGTGTTAGTGTTGAAAAACCACTTTTCGCACTTGTGTTAGTGTTGAAAAACCACTTTTCGCACTTGTGTTAGTGCAGGAAACCACTTTTGCACTTGTATTAGTGTGGAAAAACCACTTTTCGCACTTGTGTTAGTGTTGAAAAACCACTTTTCGCACTTGTGTTAGTGTTGAAAAACCACTTTTCGCACTTGTGTTGGTTCAGGAAACCACTTTTGCACTTGTATTAGTGTGGAAAAAACACTTTTTGCACTTGTGATAGTGTTGAAAAACTACTTTTCGCACTTGTGTTAGTGTTGAAAAACCACTTTTCCCACTTGTGTTAGTGTTGAAAAACCACTTTTCGCACTTGTGTTGGTGCAGGAAACCACTTTTGCACTTGTATTAGTGTGGAAAAAACACTTTTCGCACTTGTGTTAGTGTTGAAAAACCACTATTCGCACTTGTGTTAGTGTTGAAAACCACTTTTCGCACTTGTGTTAGTGTTGAAAAACCACTTTTTGCACTTGTGTTGGTGCAGGAAATCACTTTTGCACTTGTATTAGTGTGGAAAAAACACTTTTCGCACTTGTGTTAGTGTTGAAAAACCACTTTTCGCACTTGTGTTAGTGTTGAAAAACCACTTTTCGCACTTGTGTTAGTGCAAGAAACCACTTTTGCACTTGTATTAGTGTGGAAAAAACACTTTTCGCACTTGTGTTAGTGTTGAAAAACCACTTTTTGAACTTGTGTTAGTGTTGAAAAACCACTTTTCGCACTTGTGTTGGTGCAGGAAACCACTTTTGCACTTGTATTAGTGTGGAAAAAACACTTTTTGCACTTGTGATAGTGTTGAAAAACCACTTTTCGCAACTGTGTTAGTGTTGAAAAACCACTTTTCGCACTTGTGTTAGTGTTGAAAAACCACTTTTCGCACTTGTGTTGGTGCAGGAAACCACTTTTGCACTTGTATTAGTGTGGAAAAAACACTTTTTGCACTTGTGATAGTGTTGAAAAACCACTTTCCGCACTTGTGTTAGTGTTGAAAAACCACTTTTCGCACTTGTGTTAGTGTTGAAAAAACACTTTTCGCACTTGTGTTGGTGCAGGAAACCACTTTTGCACTTGTATTAGTGTGGAAAAAACACTTTTCGCACTTGTGTTAGTGTTGAAAAACCACTTTTCGCACTTGTGTTAGTGTTGAAAAACCACTTTTCGCACTTGTGTTAGTGTTGAAAAACCACTTTTCGCACTTGTGTTGGTGCAGGAAACCACTTTTGCACTTGTATTAGTGTGGAAAAAACACTTTTCGCACTTGTGTTAGTGTTGAAAAACCACTTTTCGCACTTGTGTTAGTGTTGAAAGACCACTTTTCGCACTTGTGTTAGTGTTGAAAAACCACTTTTCGCACTTGTGTTGGTGCAGGAAACCACTTTTGCACTTGTATTAGTGTGGAAAAAACACTTTTCGCACTTGTGTTAGTGTTGAAAAACCACTTTTCGCACTTGTGTTAGTGTTGAAAAACCACTTTTCGCACTTGTGTTAGTGTTGAAAAACCACTTTTTGCCCTTGTGTTGGTGCAGGAAACCACTTTTGCACTTGTATTAGTGTGGAAAAAACACTTTTCGCACTTGTGTTAATGTTGAAAAACCACTTTTCGCACTTGTGTTAGTGTTGAAAAACCACTTTTCGCACTTGTGTTGGTGCAGGAAACCACTTTTGCACTTGTATTAGTGTGGAAAAAACACTTTTTGCACTTGTGATAGTGTTGAAAAACCACTTTTCGCACTTGTGTTAGTGTTGAAAAACCACTTTTTGCACTTGTGTTAGTGTTGAAAAACCACTTTTCGCACTTGTGTTGGTGCAGGAAACCACTTTTGCACTTGTATTAGTGTGGAAAAAACACTTTTCGCACTTGTGTTAGTGTTGAAAAACCACTTTTCGCACTTGTGTTAGTGTTGAAAAACCACTTTTCGCACTTGTGTTAGTGTTGAAAAACCACTTTTCGCACTTGTGTTAGTGTTGAAAAACCACTTTTCGCACTTGTGTTGGTGCAGGAAACCACTTTTGCACTTGTATTAGTGTGGAAAAAACACTTTTCGCACTTGTGTTAGTGTTGAAAAACCACTTTTTGCACTTGTGTTAGTGTTGAAAAACCACTTTTCGCACTTGTGTTAGTGTTGAAAAACCACTTTTCGCACTCGTGTTGGTGCAGGAAGCCACTTTTGCACTTGTATTAGTGTGGAAAAAACACTTTTCGCACTTGTGTTAGTGTTGAAAAACCACTTTTCACACTTGTGTTAGTGTGGAAAAAACACTTTTTGCACTTGTGATAGTGTTGAAAAACCACTTTTCTCACTTGTGTTAGTGTTGAAAAACCACTTTTTGCACTTGTGTTCGTGTGGAAAAAACACTTTTCGCACTTGTGTTGGTGCAGGAAACCACTTTTGCACTTGTATTAGTGTGGAAAACACACTTTTCGCACTTGTGTTAGTGTTGAAAAACCACTTTTCGCACTTGTGTTAGTGTTGAAAAACCACTTTTCGCACTTGTGTTAGTGTTGAAAAACCACTTTTTGCACTTGTGTTGGTGCAGGAAACCACTTTTGCACTTGTATTAGTGTGGAAAAAACACTTTTCGCACTTGTGTTAGTGTTGAAAAACCACTTTTCGCACTTGTGTTAGTGTTGAAAAACCACTTTTCGCACTTGTGTTAGTGCAGGTAACCACTTTTGCACTTGTATTAGTGTGGAAAAACCACTTTTGCACTTGTATTAGTGTGGAAAAAACACTTTTTGCACTTGTGATAGTGTTGAAAAACCACTTTCCGCACTTGTGTTAGTGTTGAAAAACCACTTTTCGCACTTGTGTTAGTGTTGAAAAAACACTTTTCGCACTTGTGTTGGTGCAGGAAACCACTTTTGCACTTGTATTAGTATGGAAAAAACACTTTTCGCACTTGTGTTAGTGTTGAAAAACCACTTTTCGCACTTGTGTTAGTGTTGAAAAACCACTTTTCGCACTTGTGTTAGTGTTGAAAAACCACTTTTCGCACTTGTGTTGGTGCAGGAAACCACTTTTGCACTTGTATTAGTGTGGAAAAAACACTTTTCGCACTTGTGTTAGTGTTGAAAAACCACTTTTCTCACTTGTGTTAGTGTTGAAAAACCACTTTTCGCACTTGTGTTGGTGCAGGAAACCACTTTTGCACTTGTATTAGTGTGGAAAAAACACTTTTCGCACTTCTGTTAGTGTTGAAAAACCACTTTTCTCACTTGTGTTAGTGTTGAAAAACCACTTTTCGCACTTGTGTTAGTGTTGAAAAACCACTTTTCGCACTTGTGTTGGTGCAGGAAACCACTTTTGCACTTGTATTAGTGTGGAAAAAACACTTTTCGCACTTGTGTTAGTGTTGAAAAACCACTTTTCGCACTTGTGTTAGTGTTGAAAAACAACTTTTCGCACTTGTGTTAGTGTTGAAAAACCACTTTTTGCACTTGTGTTGGTGCAGGAAACCACTTTTGCACTTGTATTAGTGTGGAAAAAACACTTTTCGCACTTGTGTTAGTGTTGAAAAACCACTTTTCGCACTTGTGTTAGTGTTGAAAAACCACTTTTCGCACTTGTGTTAGTGCAGGAAACCACTTTTGCACTTGTATTAGTGTGGAAAAAACACTTTTCGCACTTGTGTTAGTGTTGAAAAACCACTTTCGCACTTGTGTTAGTGTTGAAAAACCACTTTTCGCACTTGTGTTGGTGCAGGAAACCACTTTTGCACTTGTATTAGTGTGGAAAAAACACTTTTTGCACTTGTGATAGTGTTGAAAAACCACTTTTCGCACTTGTGTTAGTGTTGAAAGACCACTTTTCGCACTTGTGTTAGTGTTGAAAAACCACTTTTCGCACTTGTGTTGGTGCAGGAAACCACTTTTGCACTTGTATTAGTGTGGAAAAAACACTTTTCGCACTTGTGTTAGTGTTGAAAAACCACTTTTCGCACTTGTGTTAGTGTTGAAAAACCACTTTTCGCACTTGTGTTAGTGTTGAAAAACCACTTTTTGCACTTGTGTTGGTGCAGGAAACCACTTTTGCACTTGTATTAGTGTGGAAAAAACACTTTTCGCACTTGTGTTAATGTTGAAAAACCACTTTTCGCACTTGTGTTAGTGTTGAAAAACCACTTTTCGCACTTGTGTTGGTGCAGGAAACCACTTTTGCACTTGTATTAGTGTGGAAAAAACACTTTTTGCACTTGTGATAGTGTTGAAAAACCACTTTTCGCACTTGTGTTAGTGTTGAAAAACCACTTTTTGCACTTGTGTTAGTGTTGAAAAACCACTTTTCGCACTTGTGTTGGTGCAGGAAACCACTTTTGCACTTGTATTAGTGTGGAAAAAACACTTTTCGCACTTGTGTTAGTGTTGAAAAACCACTTTTCGCACTTGTGTTAGTGTTGAAAAACCACTTTTCGCACTTGTGTTAGTGTTGAAAAACCACTTTTCGCAATTGTGTTAGTGTTGAAAAACCACTTTTCGCACTTGTGTTGGTGCAGGAAACCACTTTTGCACTTGTATTAGTGTGGAAAAAACACTTTTCGCACTTGTGTTAGTGTTGAAAAACCACTTTTCGCACTTGTGTTAGTGTTGAAAAACCACTTTTCGCACTTGTGTTAGTGTTGAAAAACCACTTTTCGCACTCGTGTTGGTGCAGGAAGCCACTTTTGCACTTGTATTAGTGTGGAAAAAACACTTTTCGCACTTGTGTTAGTGTTGAAAAACCACTTTTCACACTTGTGTTAGTGTGGAAAAAACACTTTTTGCACTTGTGATAGTGTTGAAAAACCACTTTTCTCACTTGTGTTAGTGTTGAAAAACCACTTTTCGCACTTGTGTTCGTGTGGAAAAAACACTTTTCGCACTTGTGTTGGTGCAGGAAACCACTTTTGCACTTGTATTAGTGTGGAAAACACACTTTTCGCACTTGTGTTAGTGTTGAAAAACCACTTTTCGCACTTGTGTTAGTGTTGAAAAACCACTTTTCGCACTTGTGTTAGTGCTGAAAAACCACTTTTCGCACTTGTGTTGGTGCAGGAAACCACTTTTGCACTTGTATTAGTGTGGAAAAAACACTTTTCGCACTTGTGTTAGTGTTGAAAAACCACTTTTCTCACTTGTGTTAGTGTTGAAAAACCACTTTTCGCACTTGTGTTGGTGCAGGAAACCACTTTTGCACTTGTATTAGTGTGGAAAAAACACTTTTCGCACTTGTGTTAGTGTTGAAAAACCACTTTTCTCACTTGTGTTAGTGTTGAAAAACCACTTTTCGCACTTGTGTTAGTGTTGAAAAACCACTTTTCGCACTTGTGTTGGTGCAGGAAACCACTTTTGCACTTGTATTAGTGTGGAAAAAACACTTTTTGCACTTGTGTTAGTGTTGAAAAACCACTTTTCGCACTTGTGTTAGTGTTGAAAAACAACTTTTCGCACTTGTGTTAGTGTTGAAAAACCACTTTTTGCACTTGTGTTGGTGCAGGAAACAACTTTTGCACTTGTATTAGTGTGGAAAAAACACTTTTCGCACTTGTGTTAGTGTTGAAAAACCACTTTTCGCACTTGTGTTAGTGTTGAAAAACCACTTTTCGCACTTGTGTTAGTGCAGGAAACCACTTTTGCACTTGTATTAGTGTGGAAAAAAATACTTTTCGCACTTGTGTTAGTGTTGAAAAACCACTTTCGCACTTGTGTTAGTGTTGAAAAACCACTTTTCGCACTTGTGTTGGTGCAGGAAACCACTTTTGCACTTGTATTAGTGTGGAAAAAACACTTTTTGCACTTGTGATAGTGTTGAAAAACCACTTTTCGCACTTGTGTTAGTGTTGAAAGACCACTTTTCGCACTTGTGTTAGTGTTGAAAAACCACTTTTCGCACTTGTGTTGGTGCAGGAAACCACTTTTGCACTTGTATTAGTGTGGAAAAAACACTTTTCGCACTTGTGTTAGTGTTGAAAAACCACTTTTCGCACTTGTGTTAGTGTTGAAAAACCACTTTTCGCACTTGTGTTAGTGTTGAAAAAACACTTTTCGCACTTGTGTTAGTGTTGAAAAACCACTTTTTGCACTTGTGTTGGTGCAGGAAACCACTTTTGCACTTGTATTAGTGTGGAAAAAACACTTTTCGCACTTGTGTTAATGTTGAAAAACCACTTTTCGCACTTGTGTTAGTGTTGAAAAACCACTTTTCGCACTTGTGTTGGTGCAGGAAACCACTTTTGCACTTGTATTAGTGTGGAAAAAACACTTTTTGCACTTGTGATAGTGTTGAAAAACCACTTTTCGCACTTGTGTTAGTGTTGAAAAACCACTTTTTGCACTTGTGTTAGTGTTGAAAAACCACTTTTCGCACTTGTGTTGGTGCAGGAAACCACTTTTGCACTTGTATTAGTGTGGAAAAAACACTTTTCGCACTTGTGTTAGTGTTGAAAAACCACTTTTCGCACTTGTGTTAGTGTTGAAAAAACACTTTTCGCACTTGTGTTAGTGTTGAAAAACCACTTTTCGCACTTGTGTTAGTGTTGAAAAACCACTTATCGCACTTGTGTTGGTGCAGGAAACCACTTTTGCACTTGTATTAGTGTGGAAAAAACACTTTTCGCACTTGTGTTAGTGTTGAAACACCACTTTTCGCACTTGTGTTAGTGTTGAAAAACCACTTTTCGCACTTGTGTTAGTGTTGAAAAACCACTTTTTGCACTCGTGTTGGTGCAGGAAGCCACTTTTGCACTTGTATTAATGTGGAAAAAACACTTTTCGCACTTGTGTTAGTGTTGAAAAACCACTTTTCACACTTGTGTTAGTGTGGAAAAAACACTTTTTGCACTTGTGATAGTGTTGAAAAACCACTTTTCTCACTTGTGTTAGTGTTGAAAAACCACTTTTCGCACTTGTGTTCGTGTTGAAAAAACACTTTTCGCACTTGTGTTGGTGCAGGAAACCACTTTTGCACTTGTATTAGTGTGGAAAAAACACTTTTCGCACTTGTGTTAGTGTTGAAAAACCACTTTTCGCACTTGTGTTAGTGTTGAAAAACCACTTTTCGCACTTGTGTTAGTGTTGAAAAACCACTTTTCGCACTTGTGTTGGTGCAGGAAACCACTTTTGCACTTGTATTAGTATGGAAAAAACACTTTTCGCACTTGTGTTAGTGTTGAAAAAACACTTTTTGCACTTGTGATAGTGTTGAAAAACCACTTTTCTCACTTGTGTTAGTGTTGAAAAACCACTTTTCGCACTTGTGTTCGTGTTGAAAAACCACTTTTCGCACTTGTGTTGGTGCAGGAAACCACTTTTGCACTTGTATTAGTGTGGAAAAAACACTTTTCGCACTTGTGTTAGTGTTGAAAAACCACTTTTCGCACTTGTGTTAGTGTTGAAAAACCACTTTTCGCACTTGTGTTAGTGTTGAAAAACCACTTTTCGCACTTGTGTTGGTGCAGGAAACCACTTTTGCACTTGTATTAGTATGGAAAAAACACTTTTCGCACTTGTGTTAGTGTTGAAAAACCACTTTTTGCACTTGTGTTAATGTTGAAAAACCACTTTTCGCACTTGTGTTGGTGCAGGAAACCACTTTTGCACTTGTATTAGTGTGGAAAAAACACTTTTCGCACTTGTGTTAGTGTTGAAAAACCACTTTTTGCATTTGTGTTAGTGTTGACAAACCACTTTTCGCACTTGTGTTAGTGTTGAAAAACCACTTTTCGCACTTGTGTTGGTGCAGGAAACCACTTTTGCACTTGTATTAGTGTTGAAAAACCACTTTTCGCACTTGTGTTAGTGTTGAAAAACCACTTTTCGCACTTGTGTTAGTGTTGAAAAACCACTTTTCGCACTTGTGTTAGTGTTGAAAAACCACTTTTCGCACTTGTGTTGGTGCAGGAAACCACTTTCGCACTTGTATTAGTGTGGAAAAAACACTTTTTGCACTTGTGATAGTGTTGAAAAACCACTTTTCGCACTTGTGTTAGTGAGGAAAAACCACTTTTCGCACTTGTGTTAGTGTTGAAAAACCACTTTTCGCACTTGTGTTGGTGCAGGAAACCACTTTTGCCATTATATTAGTGTGGAAAAAACACTTTTCGCACTTGTGTTAGTGTTGAAAAACCACTTTTCGCACTTGTGTTGGTGCAGGACACCACTTTTGCATTTGTATTAGTGTGGAAAAAACACTTTTCGCACTTGTGTTAGTGTTGAAAAACCACTTTTCGCACTTGTGTTAGTCTTGAAAAACCACTTTTCGCACTTGTGTTAGTGTTGAAAAACCACTTTTCGCACTTGTGTTAGTGTTGAAAAACCACTTTTCGCACTTGTGTTAGTGTTGAAAAACCACTTTTCGCACTTGTGTTAGTGTTGAAAAACCACTTTTTGCACTTGTGTTAGTGTTGAGAAACCACTTTTCGCACTTGTGTTGGTGCAGGAAACCACTTTTGCACTTGTATTAGTGTGGAAAAAACACTTTTCGCACTTGTGTTAGTGTTGAAAAACCACTTTTTGCATTTGTGTTAGTGTTGAAAAACCACTTTTCGCACTTGTGTTAGTGTTGAAAAACCACTTTTCGCCCTTGTGTTGGTGCAGGAAACCACTTTTGCACTTGTATTAGTGTTGAAAAACCACTTTTCGCACTTGTGTTAGTGTTGAAAAACCACTTTTCGCACTTGTGTTAGTGTTGAAAGACCACTTTTCGCACTTGTGTTAGTGTTGAAAAACCACTTTTCGCACTTGTGTTGGTGCAGGAAACCACTTTCGCACTTGTATTAGTGTGGAAAAAACACTTTTTGCACTTGTGATAGTGTTGAAAAACCACTTTTCGCACTTGTGTTAGTGAGGAAAAACCACTTTTCGCACTTGTGTTAGTGTTGAAAAACCACTTTTCGCACTTGTGTTGGTGCAGGAAACCACTTTTGCACTTGTATTAGTGTGGAAAAAACACTTTTCGCACTTGTGTTAGTGTTGAAAAACCACTTTTCGCACTTGTGTTAGTGTTGAAAAACCACTTTTCGCACCTGTGTTGGTGCAGGAAACCACTTTTGCACTTGTATTAGTGTGGAAAAAACACTTTTTGCACTTGTGATAGTGTTGAAAAACCACTTTTCGCACTTGTGTTAGTGTTGAAAAACCACTTTTCGCACTTGTGTTAGTGTTGAAAAACCACTTTTCGCACTTGTGTTGGTGCAGGACACCACTTTTGCATTTGTATTAGTGTGGAAAAAACACTTTTCGCACTTGTGTTAGTGTTGAAAAACCACTTTTCGCACTTGTGTTAGTCTTGAAAAACCACTTTTCGCACTTGTGGTAGTGTTGAAAAACCACTTTTCGCACTTGTGTTAGTGTTGAAAAACCACTTTTCGCACTTGTGTTAGTGTTGAAAAACCACTTTTCGCACTTGTATTAGTGTTGAAAAACCACTTTTTGCACTTGTGTTAGTGTTGAGAAACCACTTTTCGCACTTGTGTTGGTGCAGGAAACCACTTTTGCACTTGTATTAGTGTGGAAAAAACACTTTTCGCACTTGTGTTAGTGTTGAAAAACCACTTTTTGCATTTGTGTTAGTGTTGAAAAACCACTTTTCGCACTTGTGATAGTGTTGAAAAACCACTTTTCGCCCTTGTGTTGGTGCAGGAAACCACTTTTGCACTTGTATTAGTGTTGAAAAACCACTTTTCGCACTTGTGTTAGTGTTGAAAAACCACTTTTCGCACTTGTGTTAGTGTTGAAAGACCACTTTTCGCACTTGTGTTAGTGTTGAAAAACCACTTTTCGCACTTGTGTTGGTGCAGGAAACCACTTTCGCACTTGTATTAGTGTGGAAAAAACACTTTTTGCACTTGTGATAGTGTTGAAAAACCACTTTTCGCACTTGTGTTAGTGAGGAAAAACCACTTTTCGCACTTGTGTTAGTGTTGAAAAACCACTTTTCGCACTTGTGTTGGTGCAGGAAACCACTTTTGCACTTGTATTAGTGTGGAAAAAACACTTTTCGCACTTGTGTTAGTGTTGAAAAACCACTTTTCGCACTTGTGTTAGTGTTGAAAAACCACTTTTCGCACCTGTGTTGGTGCAGGAAACCACTTTTGCACTTGTATTAGTGTGGAAAATACACTTTTTGCACTTGTGATAGTGTTGAAAAACCACTTTTCGCACTTGTGTTAGTGTTGAAAAACCACTTTTCGCACTTGTGTTAGTGTTGAAAAACCACTTTTCGCACTTGTGTTGGTGCAGGAAACCACTTTTGCACTTGTATTAGTGTGGAAAAAACACTTTTCGCACTTGTGTTAGTGTTGAAAAACCACTTTTCGCACTTGTGTTAGTGTTGAAAAACCACTTTTCGCACTTGTGTTAGTGTTGAAAAACCACTTTTCGCACTTGTGTTGGTGCAGGAAACCACTTTTGCACTTGTATTAGTGTGGAAAAAACACTTTTCGCACTTGTGTTAGTGTTGAAAAACCACTTTTCGCACTTGTGTTAGTGTTGAAAAACCACTTTTCGCACTTGTGTTAGTGTTGAAAAACCACTTTCGCACTTGTGTTGGAGCAGGAAACCACTTTTGCACTTGTATTAGTGTGGAAAAAACACTTTTCGCACTTGTGTTATTGTTGAAAAACCACTTTTCGCACTTGTGTTAGTGTTGAAAAACCACTTTTCGCACTTGTGTTAGTGTTCAAAAACCACTTTTCGCACATGTGTTGGTGCAGGAAACCACTTTTGCACTTGTATTAGTGTGGAAAAAACACTTTTCGCACTTGTGTTAGTGTTGAAAAACCACTTTTCGCACTTGTGTTAGTGTTGAAAAACCACTTTTCGCACTTGTGTTAGTGTTGAAAAACCACTTTTCGCACTTGTGTTGGTGCAGGAAAGCACTTTTGCACTTGTATTAGTGTGGAAAAAACACTTTTCGCACTTGTGTTAGTGTTGAAAAACCACTTTTCCCACTTGTGTTAGTGTTGAAAAACCACTTTTTGCACTTGTGTTAGTGTTGAAAAACCACTTTTCGCACTTGTGTTGGTGCAGGAAACCACTTTTGCACTTGTATTAGTGTGAAAAAAACACTTTTCACACTTGTGTTAGTGTTGAAAAACCACTTTTTGCATTTGTGTTAGTGTTGAAAAACCACTTTTCGCACTTGTGTTAGTGTTGAAAAACCACTTTTCGCACTTGTGTTGGTGCAGGAAACCACTTTTGCACTTGTATTAGTGTTGAAAAACCACTTTTCGCACTTGTGTTAGTGTTGAAAAACCACTTTTTGCACTTGTGTTAGTGTTGAAAAACCACTTTTCGCACTTGTGTTAGTGTTGAAAAACCACTTTTCGCACTTGTGTTAGTGCAGGAAACCACTTTTGCACTTGTATTTGTGTGGAAAAAAGACTTTTTGCACTTGTAATAGTGTTGAAAAACCACTTTTCGCACTTGTGTTAGTGTTGAAAAACCACTTTTCGCACTTGTGTTAGTGTTGAAAAACCACTTTTCACACTTGTGTTGGTGCAGGAAACCACTTTTGCACTTGTACTAGTGTGGAAAAAACTCTTTTCGCACTTGTGTTAGTGTTGAAAAACCACTTTTCGCACTTGTGTTAGTGTTGAAAAACCACTTTTCGCACTTGTGTTGGTGCAGGAAACCACTTTTGCACTTGTATTAGTGTGGAAAAAACACTTTTCGCACTTGTGTTAGTGTTGAAAAACAACTTTTCGCACTTGTGTTAGTGTTGAAAAACCACTTTTCGCACTTGTGTTAGTGTTGAAAAACCACTTTTCGCACTTGTGTTGGTGCAGGAAACCACTTTTGCACTTGTATTAGTGTGGAAAAAACACTTTTCGCACTTGTGTTAGTGTTGAAAAAACACTTTTCGCACTTGTGTTAGTGTTGAAAAACCACTTTTCGCACTTGTGTTAGTGTTGAAAAACCACTTTTCCCACTAGTGTTGGTGCAGGAAACCACTTTTGCACTTGTATTAGTGTGGAAAAAACACTTTTCGCACTTGTGTTAGTGTTGAAAAACCACTTTTCGCACTTGTGTTAGTGTTGAAAAACCACTTTTCGCACTTGTGTTAGTGTTGAAAAACCACTTTTCGCACTTGTGTTGGTGCAGGAAACCACTTTTGCACTTGTTTTAGTGTTGAAAAACCACTTTTTGCACTTGTGTTTGTGTTGAAAAACCACTTTTCGCACTTGTGTTAGTGTTGATAAACCACTTTTCGCACTTGTGTTAGTGTTGAAAAACCACTTTTCGCACTTGTGTTGGTGCAGGAAACCACTTTTGCACTTGTATTAGTGTGGAAAAAACACTTTTGCACTTGTGATAGTGTTGAAAAACCACTTTTCGCACTTGTGTTAGTGTTGAAAAACCACTTTTCGCACTTGTGTTAGTGTTGAAAAACCACTTTTCGCACTTGTGTTGGTGCAGGAAACCACTTTTGCACTTGTAGTATTGTGGAAAAAACACTTTTTGCACTTGTGATAGTGTTGAAAAACCACTTTTCGCACTTGTGTTAGTGTTGAAAAACCACTTTTCGCACTTGTGTTAGTGTTGAAAAACCACTTTTCGCACTTGTGTTGGTGCAGGAAACCACTTTTGCACTTGTATTAGTGTGGAAAAAACACTTTTCGCACTTGTGTTAGTGTTGAAAAACCACTTTTCGCACTTGTGTTAGTGTTGAAAAACCACTTTTCGCACTTGTGTTAGTGTTGAAAAACCACTTTTCGCACTTGTGTTGGTGCAGGAAACCACTTTTGCACTTGTATTAGTGTGGAAAAAACACTTTTCGCACTTGTGTTAGTGTTGAAAAACCACTTTTCGCACTTGTGTTAGTGTTGAAAAACCACTTTTCGCACTTGTGTTAGTGTTGAAAAACCACTTTCGCACTTGTGTTGGTGAAGGAAACCACTTTTGCACTTGTATTAGTGTGGAAAAAACACTTTTCGCACTTGTGTTATTGTTGAAAAACCACTTTTCGCACTTGTGTTAGTGTTGAAAAACCACTTTTCGCACCTGTGTTAGTGTTGAAAAACCACTTTTCGCACATGTGTTGGTGCAGGAAACCACTTTTGCACTTGTATTAGTGTGGAAAAAACACTTTTCGCACTTGTGTTAGTGTTGAAAAACCATTTTTCGCACTTGTGTTAGTGTTGAAAAACCACTTTTCGCACTTGTGTTAGTGTTGAAAAACCACTTTTCGCAATTGTGTTGGTGCAGGAAACCACTTTTGCACTTGTATTAGTATGGAAAAAACACTTTTCGCACTTGTGTTAGTGTTGAAAAACCACTTTTCCCACTTGTGTTAGTGTTGAAAAACCACTTTTTGCACTTGTGTTAGTGTTGAAAAACCACTTTTCGCACTTGTGTTGGTGCAGGAAAGCACTTTTGCACTTGTATTAGTGTGGAAAAAACACTTTTCGCACTTGTGTTAGTGTTGAAAAACCACTTTTTGCATTTGTGTTAGTGTTGAAAAACCACTTTTCGCACTTGTGTTAGTGTTGAAAAACCACTTTTCGCACTTGTGTTGGTGCAGGAAACCACTTTTGCACTTGTATTAGTGTTGAAAAACCACTTTTCGCACTTGTGTTAGTGTTGAAAAACCACTTTTCGCACTTGTGTTAGTGTTGAAAAACCACTTTTCGCACTTGTGTTAGTGTTGAAAAACCACTTTTCGCACTTGTGTTGGTGCAGGAAACCACTTTTGCACTTGTATTAGTGTGGAAAAAACACTTTTTGCACTTGTGATAGTGTTGAAAAACCACTTTTGTACTTGTATTAGTGTGGAAAAAACACTTTTTGCACTTGTGTTAGTGTTGAAAAACCACTTTTCGCACTTGTGTTAGTGTTGAAAAACCACTTTTCGCACTTGTGTTAGTGTTGAAAAACCACTTTTTGCACTTGTGTTGGTGCAGGAAACCTCTTTTGCACTTGTATTAGTGTGGAAAAAACACTTTTCGCACTTGTGTTAGTTTTGAAAAACCACTTTTCGCACTTGTGTTAGTGTTGAAAAACCACTTTTCGCACTTGTGTTAGTGTTGAAAAACCACTTTTTGCACTTGTGTTGGTGCAGGAAACCACTTTTGCACTTGTATTAGTGTGGAAAAAACACTTTTTGCACTTGTGTTAGTGTTGAAAAACCACTTTTCGCACTTGTGTTAGTGTTGAAAAACCACTTTTCGCACTTGTGTTAGTGTTGAAAAACCACTTTTCGCACTTGTGTTGGTGCAGGAAACCACTTTTGCACTTGTATTAGTATGGAAAAAACACTTTTCGTACTTGTGTTAGTGTTGAAAAACCACTTTTTGCACTTGTGTTAGTGTTGAAAAACCACTTTTTGCATTTGTGTTAGAGTTGACAAACCACTTTTCGCACTTGTGTTAGTGTTGAAAAACCACTTTTCGCACTTGTGTTGGTGCAGGAAACCACTTTTGCACTTGTATTAGTGTTGAAAAACCACTTTTCGCACTTGTGTTAGTGTTGAAAAAACACTTTTCGCACTTGTGTTAGTGTTGAAAAACCACTTTTCGCACTTGTGTTAGTGTTGAAAAACCACTTTTCGCACTTGTGTTGGTGCAGGAAACCACTTTCGCACTTGTATTAGTGTGGAAAAAACACTTTTTGCACTTGTGATAGTGTTGAAAAACCACTTTTCGCACTTGTGTTAGTGAGGAAAAACCACTTTTCGCCCTTGTGTTAGTGTTGAAAAACCACTTTTCGCACTTGTGTTGGTGCAGGAAACCACTTTTGCCATTGTATTAGTGTGGAAAAAACACTTTTCGCACTTGTGTTAGTGTTGAAAAACCACTTTTCGCACTTGTGTTGGTGCAGGACACCACTTTTGCATTTGTATTAGTGTGGAAAAAACACTTTTCGCACTTGTGTTAGTGTTGAAAAACTGCTTTTCGCACTTGTGTTAGTCTTGAAAAACCACTTTTCGCACTTGTGTTAGTGTTGAAAAACCACTTTTCGCACTTGTGTTAGTGTTGAAAAACCACTTTTCGCACTTGTGTTAGTGTTGAAAAACCACTTTTCGCACTTGTGTTAGTGTTGAAAAACCACTTTTCGCACTTGTGTTAGTGTTGAAAAACCACTTTTCGCACTTGTGTTGGTGCAGGAAACCACTTTTGCACTTGTATTAGTGTGGAAAAAACTCTTTTCGCACTTGTGTTAGTGTTGAAAAACCACTTTTCGCACTTGTGTTAGTGTTGAAAAACCACTTTTCGCACTTGTGTTGGTGCAGGAAACCACTTTTGCACTTGTATTAGTGTGGAAAAAACACTTTTCGCACTTGTGTTAGTGTTGAAAAACCACTTTTCGCACTTGTGTTAGTGTTGAAAAACAACTTTTCGCACTTGTGTTAGTGTTGAAAAACCACTTTTCGCACTTGTGTTGGTGCAGGAAACCACTTTTGCACTTGTATTAGTGTGGAAAAAACACTTTTCGCACTTGTGTTAGTGTTGAAAAACCACTTTTCGCACTTGTGTTAGTGTTGAAAAACCACTTTTCGCACTTGTGTTAGTGTTGAAAAACCACTTTTCCCACTAGTGTTGGTGCAGGAAACCACTTTTGCACTTGTATTAGTGTGGAAAAACACTTTTCGCACTTGTGTTAGTGTTGAAAAACCACTTTTCGCACTTGTGTTAGTGTTGAAAAACCACTTTCGCACTTGTGTTGGTGCAGGAAACCACTTTTGCACTTGTATTAGTGTTGAAAAACCACTTTTTGCACTTGTGTTTGTGTTGAAAAACCACTTTTCGCACTTGTGTTAGTGTTGATAAACCACTTTTCGCACTTGTGTTAGTGTTGAAAAACCACTTTTCGCACTTGTGTTGGTGCAGGAAACCACTTTTGCACTTGTATTAGTGTGGAAAAAACACTTTTGCACTTGTGATAGTGTTGAAAAACCACTTTTGGCACTTGTGTTGGTGCAGGAAACCACTTTTGCACTTGTATTAGTGTGGAAAAAACACTTTTCGCACTTGTGTTAGTGTTGAAAAACCACTTTTCGCACTTGTGTTAGTGTTGAAAAACCACTTTTCGCACTTGTGTTAGTGTTGAAAAACCACTTTTCGCACTTGTGTTGGTGCAGGAAACCACTTTTGCACTTGTATTAGTGTGGAAAAAACACTTTTCGCACTTGTGTTAGTGTTGAAAAACCACTTTTCGCACTTGTGTTAAGTGTTGAAAAACCACTTTTCGCACTTGTGTTAGTGTTGAAAAACCACTTTTCGCACTTGTGTTAGTGTTGAAAAACCACTTTTCGCACTTGTGTTAGTGTTGAAAAACCACTTTTCGCACTTGTGTTGGTGCAGGAAACCACTTTTGCACTTGTTTAAGTGTGGAAAAACCACTTTTCGCACTTGTGTTGGTGCAGGAAACCACTTTTGCACTTGTATTAGTGTGGAAAAACCACTTTTCGCACTTGTGTTGGTGCAGGAAACCACTTTTGCACTTGTATTAGTATGGAAAAAAACACTTTTCGTACTTGTGTTAGTGTTGAAAAACCACTTTTTGCACTTGTGTTAGTGTTGAAAAACCACTTTTCGCACTAGTGTTGGTGCAGGAAACCACTTTGCACTTGTATTAGTGTGGAAAAAACACTTTTCGCACTTGTGTTAGTGTTGAAAAACCACTTTTTGCATTTGTGTTAGAGTTGACAAACCACTTTTCGCACTTGTGTTAGTGTTGAAAAACCACTTTTCGCACTTGTGTTGGTGCAGGAAACCACTTTTGCACTTGTATTAGTGTTGAAAAACCACTTTTCGCACTTGTGTTAGTGTTGAAAAACCACTTTTCGCACTTGTGTTAGTGTTGAAAAACCACTTTTCGCACTTGTGTTAGTGTTGAAAAACCACTTTTCGCACTTGTGTTAGTGTTGAAAAACCACTTTTCGCACTTGTGTTGGTGCAGGAAACCACTTTCGCACTTGTATTAGTGTGGAAAAAACACTTTTTGCACTTGTGATAGTGTTGAAAAAACACTTTTCGCACTTGTGTTAGTGAGGAAAAACCACTTTTCGCCCTTGTGTTAGTGTTGAAAAACCACTTTTCGCACTTGTGTTGGTGCAGGAAACGCACTTTTGCCATTGTATTAGTGTGGAAAAAACACTTTTCGCACTTGTGTTAGTGTTGAAAAACCACTTTTCGCACTTGTGTTGGTGCAGGACACCACTTTTGCATTTGTATTAGTGTGGAAAAAACACTTTTCGCACTTGTGTTAGTGTTGAAAAACACTTTTCGCACTTGTGTTAGTCTTGAAAAACCACTTTTCGCACTTGTGTTAGTGTTGAAAAACCACTTTTCGCACTTGTGTTAGTGTTGAAAAACCACTTTTCGCACTTGTGTTAGTGTTGAAAAACCACTTTTCGCACTTGTGTTAGTGTTGAAAAACCACTTTTCGCACTTGTGTTAGTGTTGAAAAACCACTTTTCGCACTTGTGTTGGTGCAGGAAACCACTTTTGCACTTGTATTAGTGTGGAAAAAACTCTTTTCGCACTTGTGTTAGTGTTGAAAAACCACTTTTCGCACTTGTGTTAGTGTTGAAAAACCACTTTTCGCACTTGTGTTGGTGCAGGAAACCACTTTTGCACTTGTATTAGTGTGGAAAAAACACTTTTCGCACTTGTGTTAGTGTTGAAAAACCACTTTTCGCACTTGTCTTAGTGTTGAAAAACAACTTTTCGCACTTGTGTTAGTGTTGAAAAACCACTTTTCGCACTTGTGTTGGTGCAGGAAACCACTTTTGCACTTGTATTAGTGTGGAAAAAACACTTTTCGCACTTGTGTTAGTGTTGAAAACCCACTTTTCGCACTTGTGTTAGTGTTGAAAAACCACTTTTCGCACTTGTGTTAGTGTTGAAAAACCATTTTCCCACTAGTGTTGGTGCAGGAAACCACTTTTGCACTTGTATTAGTGTGGAAAAACACTTTTCGCACTTGTGTTAGTGTTGAAAAACCACTTTTCGCACTTGTGTTAGTGTTGAAAAACCACTTTCGCACTTGTGTTGGTGCAGGAAACCACTTTTGCACTTGTATTAGTGTTGAAAAACCACTTTTTGCACTTGTGTTTGTGTTGAAAAACCACTTTTCGCACTTGTGTTAGTGTTGATAAACCACTTTTCGCACTTGTGTTAGTGTTGAAAAACCACTTTTCGCACTTGTGTTGGTGCAGGAAACCACTTTTGCACTTGTATTAGTGTGGAAAAAACACTTTTGCACTTGTGATAGTGTTGAAAAACCACTTTTGGCACTTGTGTTGGTGCAGGAAACCACTTTTGCACTTGTATTAGTGTGGAAAAAACACTTTTCGCACTTGTGTTAGTGTTGAAAAACCACTTTTCGCACTTGTGTTAGTGTTGAAAAACCACTTTTCGCACTTGTGTTAGTGTTGAAAAACCACTTTTCGCACTTGTGTTGGTGCAGGAAACCACTTTTGCACTTGTATTAGTGTGGAAAAAACACTTTTTGCACTTGTGATAGTGTTGAAAAACCACTTTTCGCACTTGTGTTAGTGTTGAAAAACCACTTTTCGCACTTGTGTTGGTGCAGGAAACCACTTTTGCACTTGTATTAGTATTGAAAAACCACTTTTTGCACTTGTGTTTGTGTTGAAAAACCACTTTTCGCACTTGTGTTAGTGTTGATAAACCACTTTTCGCACTTGTGTTAGTGTTGAAAAACCACTTTTCGCACTTGTGTTGGTGCAGGAAACCACTTTTGCACTTGTATTAGTGTGGAAAAAACACTTTTCGCACTTGTGTTAGTGTTGAAAAACCACTTTTCGCACTTGTGTTAGTGTTGAAAAACCACTTTTCGCACTTGTGTTAGTGTTGAAAAACCACTTTTCCCACTCGTGTTGGTGCAGGAAACCACTTTTGCACTTGTATTAGTGTGGAAAAACACTTTTCGCACTTGTGTTAGTGTTGAAAAACCACTTTTCGCACTTGTGTTAGTGTTGAAAAACCACTTTCGCACTTGTGTTGGTGCAGGAAACCACTTTTGCACTTGTATTAGTGTTGAAAAACCACTTTTTGGACTTGTGTTAGTGTTGAAAAACCACTTTTCGCACTTGTGTTAGTGTTGAAAAACCACTTTTCGCACTTGTGTTAGTGTTGAAAAACCACTTTTCGCACTTGTGTTAGTGTTGAAAAACCACTTTTCGCACTTGTGTTGGTGCAGGAAACCACTTTCGCACTTGTATTAGTGTGGAAAAAACACTTTTTGCACTTGTGATAGTGTTGAAAAACCACTTTTCGCACTTGTGTTAGTGAGGAAAAACCACTTTTCGCCCTTGTGTTAGTGTTGAAAAACCACTTTTCGCACTTGTGTTGGTGCAGGAAACCACTTTTGCCATTGTATTAGTGTGGAAAAAACACTTTTCGCACTTGTGTTAGTGTTGAAAAACCACTTTTCGCACTTGTGTTGGTGCAGGACACCACTTTTGCATTTGTATTAGTGTGGAAAAAAACACTTTTCGCACTTGTGTTAGTGTTGAAAAACCACTTTTCGCACTTGTGTTAGTCTTGAAAAACCACTTTTCGCACTTGTGTTAGTGTTGAAAAACCACTTTTCGCACTTGTGTTAGTGTTGAAAAACCACTTTTCGCACTTGTGTTAGTGTTGAAAAACCACTTTTCGCACTTGTGTTAGTGTTGAAAAACCACTTTTCGCACTTGTGTTAGTGTTGAAAAACCACTTTTCGCACTTGTGTTAGTGTTGAAAAACCACTTTTCGCACTTGTGTTGGTGCAGGAAACCACTTTTGCACTTGTATTAGTGTGGAAAAAACTCTTTTCGCACTTGTGTTAGTGTTGAAAAACCACTTTTCGCACTTGTGTTAGTGTTGAAAAACCACTTTTCGCACTTGTGTTGGTGCAGGAAACCACTTTTGCACTTGTATTAATGTGGAAAAAACACTTTTCGCACTTGTGTTAGTGTTGAAAAACCACTTTTCGCACTTGTGTTAGTGTTGAAAAACAACTTTTCGCACTTGTGTTAGTGTTGAAAAACCACTTTTCGCACTTGTGTTGGTGCAGGAAACCACTTTTGCACTTGTATTAGTGTGGAAAAAACACTTTTCGCACTTGTGTTAGTGTTGAAAAACCACTTTTCGCACTTGTGTTAGTGTTGAAAAACCACTTTTCGCACTTGTGTTAGTGTTGAAAAACCATTTTCCCACTAGTGTTGGTGCAGGAAACCACTTTTGCACTTGTATTAGTGTGGAAAAACACTTTTCGCACTTGTGTTAGTGTTGAAAAACCACTTTTCGCACTTGTGTTAGTGTTGAAAAACCACTTTCGCACTTGTGTTGGTGCAGGAAACCACTTTTGCACTTGTATTAGTGTTGAAAAACCACTTTTTGCACTTGTGTTTGTGTTGAAAAACCACTTTTCGCACTTGTGTTAGTGTTGATAAACCACTTTTCGCACTTGTGTTAGTGTTGAAAAACCACTTTTCGCACTTGTGTTGGTGCAGGAAACCACTTTTGCACTTGTATTAGTGTTGAAAAACCACTTTTGCACTTGTGTTGGTGCAGGAAACCACTTTTGCACTTGTATTAGTGTGGAAAAAACACTTTTTGCACTTGTGTTAGTGTTGAAAAACCACTTTTCGCACTTGTGTTAGTGTTGAAAAACCACTATTCGCACTTGTGTTAGTGTTGAAAAACCACTTTTCGCACTTGTGTTGGTGCAGGAAACCACTTTTGCACTTGTATTAGTGTGGAAAAAACACTTTTTGCACTTGTGATAGTGTTGAAAAACCACTTTTCGCACTTGTGTTAGTGTTGAAAAACCACTTTTCGCACTTGTGTTGGTGCAGGAAACCACTTTTGCACTTGTATTAGTGTTGAAAAACCACTTTTTGCACTTGTGTTTGTGTTGAAAAACCACTTTTCGCACTTGTGTTAGTGTTGATAAACCACTTTTCGCACTTGTGTTAGTGTTGAAAAACCACTTTTCGCACTTGTGTTGGTGCAGGAAACCACTTTTGCACTTGTATTAGTGTGGAAAAAACACTTTTCGCACTTGTGTTAGTGTTGAAAAACCACTTTTCGCACTTGTGTTAGTGTTGAAAAACCACTTTTCGCACTTGTGTTAGTGTTGAAAAACCACTTTTCCCACTAGTGTTGGTGCAGGAAACCACTTTTGCACTTGTATTAGTGTGGAAAAACACTTTTCGCACTTGTGTTAGTGTTGAAAAACCACTTTTCGCACTTGTGTTAGTGTTGAAAAACCACTTTCGCACTTGTGTTGGTGCAGGAAACGACTTTTGCACTTGTATTAGTGTTGAAAAACCACTTTTTGCACTTGTGTTAGTGTTGAAAAACCACTTTTCGCACATGTGTTAGTGTTGAAAAACCACTTTTCGCACTTGTGTTAGTGTTGAAAAACCACTTTTCGCACTTGTGTTAGTGTTGAAAAACCACTTTTCGCACTTGTGTTGGTGCAGGAAACCACTTTCGCACTTGTATTAGTGTGGAAAAAACACTTTTTGCACTTGTGATAGTGTTGAAAAACCACTTTTCGCACTTGTGTTAGTGAGGAAAAACCACTTTTCGCCCTTGTGTTAGTGTTGAAAAACCACTTTTCGCACTTGTGTTGGTGCAGGAAACCACTTTTGCCATTGTATTAGTGTGGAAAAAACACTTTTCGCACTTGTGTTAGTGTTGAAAAACCACTTTTCGCACTTGTGTTGGTGCAGGACACCACTTTTGCATTTGTATTAGTGTGGAAAAAACACTTTTCGCACTTGTGTTAGTGTTGAAAAACCACTTTTCGCACTTGTGTTAGTCTTGAAAAACCACTTTTCGCACTTGTGTTAGTGTTGAAAAACCACTTTTCGCACTTGTGTTAGTGTTGAAAAACCACTTTTCGCACTTGTGTTAGTGTTGAAAAACCACTTTTCGCACTTGTGTTAGTGTTGAAAAACCACTTTTCGCACTTGTGTTAGTGTTGAAAAACCACTTTTCGCACTTGTGTTGGTGCAGGAAACCACTTTTGCACTTGTATTAGTGTGGAAAAAACTCTTTTCGCACTTGTGTTAGTGTTAAAAAACCACTTTTCGCACTTGTGTTAGTGTTGAAAAACCACTTTTCGCACTTGTGTTGGTGCAGGAAACCACTTTTGCACTTGTATTAGTGTGGAAAAAACACTTTTCGCACTTGTGTTAGTGTTGAAAAACCACTTTTCGCACTTGTGTTAGTGTTGAAAAACAACTTTTCGCACTTGTGTTAGTGTTGAAAAACCACTTTTCGCACTTGTGTTGGTGCAGGAAACCACTTTTGCACTTGTATTAGTGTGGAAAAAACACTTTTCGCACTTGTGTTAGTGTTGAAAAACCACTTTTCGCACTTGTGTTAGTGTTGAAAAACCACTTTTCGCACTTGTGTTAGTGTTGAAAAACCATTTTCCCACTAGTGTTGGTGCAGGAAACCACTTTTGCACTTGTATTAGTGTGGAAAAACACTTTTCGCACTTGTGTTATTGTTGAAAAACCACTTTTCGCACTTGTGTTAGTGTTGAAAAACCACTTTCGCACTTGTGTTGGTGCAGGAAACCACTTTTGCACTTGTATTAGTGTTGAAAAACCACTTTTTGCACTTGTGTTTGTGTTGAAAAACCACTTTTCGCACTTGTGTTAGTGTTGATAAACCACTTTTCGCACTTGTGTTAGTGTTGAAAAACCACTTTTCGCACTTGTGTTGGTGCAGGAAACCACTTTTGCACTTGTATTAGTGTGGAAAAAACACTTTTGCACTTGTGATAGTGTTGAAAAACCACTTTTGGCACTTGTGTTGGTGCAGGAAACCACTTTTGCACTTGTATTAGTGTGGAAAAAACACTTTTCGCACTTGTGTTAGTGTTGAAAAACCACTTTTCGCACTTGTGTTAGTGTTGAAAAACCACTTTTCGCACTTGTGTTAGTGTTGAAAAACCACTTTTCGCACTTGTGTTGGTGCAGGAAACCACTTTTGCACTTGTATTAGTGTGGAAAAAACACTTTTTGCACTTGTGATAGTGTTGAAAAACCACTTTTCGCACTTGTGTTAGTGTTGAAAAACCACTTTTCGCACTTGTGTTGGTGCAGGAAACCACTTTTGCACTTGTATTAGTGTTGAAAAACCACTTTTTGCACTTGTGTTTGTGTTGAAAAACCACTTTTCGCACTTGTGTTAGTGTTGATAAACCACTTTTCGCACTTGTGTTAGTGTTGAAAAACCACTTTTCGCACTTGTGTTGGTGCAGGAAACCACTTTTGCACTTGTATTAGTGTGGAAAAAACACTTTTCGCACTTGTGTTAGTGTTGAAAAACCACTTTTCGCACTTGTGTTAGTGTTGAAAAACCACTTTTCGCACTTGTGTTAGTGTTGAAAAACCACTTTTCCCACTCGTGTTGGTGCAGGAAACCACTTTTGCACTTGTATTAGTGTGGAAAAACACTTTTCGCACTTGTGTTAGTGTTGAAAAACCACTTTTCGCACTTGTGTTAGTGTTGAAAAACCACTTTCGCACTTGTGTTGGTGCAGGAAACCACTTTTGCACTTGTATTAGTGTTGAAAAACCACTTTTTGCACTTGTGTTAGTGTTGAAAAACCACTTTTCGCACTTGTGTTAGTGTTGAAAAACCACTTTTCGCACTTGTGTTAGTGTTGAAAAACCACTTTTCGCACTTGTGTTAGTGTTGAAAAACCACTTTTCGCACTTGTGTTGGTGCAGGAAACCACTTTCGCACTTGTATTAGTGTGGAAAAAACACTTTTTGCACTTGTGATAGTGTTGAAAAACCACTTTTCGCACTTGTGTTAGTGAGGAAAAACCACTTTTCGCCCTTGTGTTAGTGTTGAAAAACCACTTTTCGCACTTGTGTTGGTGCAGGAAACCACTTTTGCCATTGTATTAGTGTGGAAAAAACACTTTTCGCACTTGTGTTAGTGTTGAAAAACCACTTTTCGCACTTGTGTTGGTGCAGGACACCACTTTTGCATTTGTATTAGTGTGGAAAAAACACTTTTCGCACTTGTGTTAGTGTTGAAAAACCACTTTTCGCACTTGTGTTAGTCTTGAAAAACCACTTTTCGCACTTGTGTTAGTGTTGAAAAACCACTTTTCGCACTTGTGTTAGTGTTGAAAAACCACTTTTCGCACTTGTGTTAGTGTTGAAAAACCACTTTTCGCACTTGTGTTAGTGTTGAAAAACCACTTTTCGCACTTGTGTTAGTGTTGAAAAACCACTTTTCGCACTTGTGTTAGTGTTGAAAAACCACTTTTCGCACTTGTGTTGGTGCAGGAAACCACTTTTGCACTTGTATTAGTGTGGAAAAAACTCTTTTCGCACTTGTGTTAGTGTTGAAAAACCACTTTTCGCACTTGTGTTAGTGTTGAAAAACCACTTTTCGCACGTGTTGGTGCAGGAAACCACTTTTGCACTTGTATTAGTGTGGAAAAAACACTTTTCGCACTTGTGTTAGTGTTGAAAAACCACTTTTCGCACTTGTGTTAGTGTTGAAAAACAACTTTTCGCACTTGTGTTAGTGTTGAAAAACCACTTTTCGCACTTGTGTTGGTGCAGGAAACCACTTTTGCACTTGTATTAGTGTGGAAAAAACACTTTTCGCACTTGTGTTAGTGTTGAAAAACCACTTTTCGCACTTGTGTTAGTGTTGAAAAACCACTTTTCGCACTTGTGTTAGTGTTGAAAAACCATTTTCCCACTAGTGTTGGTGCAGGAAACCACTTTTGCACTTGTATTAGTGTGGAAAAACACTTTTCGCACTTGTGTTAGTGTTGAAAAACCACTTTTCGCACTTGTGTTAGTGTTGAAAAACCACTTTCGCACTTGTGTTGGTGCAGGAAACCACTTTTGCACTTGTATTAGTGTTGAAAAACCACTTTTTGCACTTGTGTTTGTGTTGAAAAACCACTTTTCGCACTTGTGTTAGTGTTGATAAACCACTTTTCGCACTTGTGTTAGTGTTGAAAAACCACTTTTCGCACTTGTGTTGGTGCAGGAAACCACTTTTGCACTTGTATTAGTGTGGAAAAAACACTTTTGCACTTGTGATAGTGTTGAAAAACCACTTTTGGCACTTGTGTTGGTGCAGGAAACCACTTTTGCACTTGTATTAGTGTGGAAAAAACACTTTTTGCACTTGTGTTAGTGTTGAAAAACCACTTTTCGCACTTGTGTTAGTGTTGAAAAACCACTATTCGCACTTGTGTTAGTGTTGAAAAACCACTTTTCGCACTTGTGTTGGTGCAGGAAACCACTTTTGCACTTGTATTAGTGTGGAAAAAACACTTTTTGCACTTGTGATAGTGTTGAAAAACCACTTTTCGCACTTGTGTTAGTGTTGAAAAACCACTTTTCGCACTTGTGTTGGTGCAGGAAACCACTTTTGCACTTGTATTAGTGTTGAAAAACCACTTTTTGCACTTGTGTTTGTGTTGAAAAACCACTTTTCGCACTTGTGTTAGTGTTGATAAACCACTTTTCGCACTTGTGTTAGTGTTGAAAAACCACTTTTCGCACTTGTGTTGGTGCAGGAAACCACTTTTGCACTTGTATTAGTGTGGAAAAAACACTTTTCGCACTTGTGTTAGTGTTGAAAAACCACTTTTCGCACTTGTGTTAGTGTTGAAAAACCACTTTTCGCACTTGTGTTAGTGTTGAAAAACCACTTTTCCCACTAGTGTTGGTGCAGGAAACCACTTTTGCACTTGTATTAGTGTGGAAAAACACTTTTCGCACTTGTGTTAGTGTTGAAAAACCACTTTTCGCACTTGTGTTAGTGTTGAAAAACCACTTTCGCACTTGTGTTGGTGCAGGAAACCACTTTTGCACTTGTATTAGTGTTGAAAAACCACTTTTTGCACTTGTGTTAGTGTTGAAAAACCACTTTTCGCACTTGTGTTAGTGTTGAAAAACCACTTTTCGCACTTGTGTTAGTGTTGAAAAACCACTTTTTGCACTTGTGTTAGTGTTGAAAAACCACTTTTCGCACTTGTGTTGGTGCAGGAAACCACTTTCGCACTTGTATTAGTGTGGAAAAAACACTTTTTGCACTTGTGATAGTGTTGAAAAACCACTTTTCGCACTTGTGTTAGTGAGGAAAAACCACTTTTCGCCCTTGTGTTAGTGTTGAAAAACCACTTTTCGCACTTGTGTTGGTGCAGGAAACCACTTTTGCCATTGTATTAGTGTGGAAAAAACACTTTTCGCACTTGTGTTAGTGTTGAAAAACCACTTTTCGCACTTGTGTTGGTGCAGGACACCACTTTTGCATTTGTATTAGTGTGGAAAAAACACTTTTCGCACTTGTGTTAGTGTTGAAAAACCACTTTTCGCACTTGTGTTAGTCTTGAAAAACCACTTTTCGCACTTGTGTTAGTGTTGAAAAACCACTTTTCGCACTTGTGTTAGTGTTGAAAAACCACTTTTCGCACTTGTGTTAGTGTTGAAAAACCACTTTTCGCACTTGTGTTAGTGTTGAAAAACCACTTTTCGCACTTGTGTTAGTGTTGAAAAACCACTTTTCGCACTTGTGTTGGTGCAGGAAACCACTTTTGCACTTGTATTAGTGTGGAAAAAACTCTTTTCGCACTTGTGTTAGTGTTGAAAAACCACTTTTCGCACTTGTGTTAGTGTTGAAAAACCACTTTTCGCACTTGTGTTGGTGCAGGAAACCACTTTTGCACTTGTATTAGTGTGGAAAAAACACTTTTCGCACTTGTGTTAGTGTTGAAAAACCACTTTTCGCACTTGTGTTAGTGTTGAAAAACAACTTTTCGCACTTGTTTTAGTGTTGAAAAACCACTTTTCGCACTTGTGTTGGTGCAGGAAACCACTTTTGCACTTGTATTAGTGTGGAAAAAACACTTTTCGCACTTGTGTTAGTGTTGAAAAACCACTTTTCGCACTTGTGTTAGTGTTGAAAAACCACTTTTCGCACTTGTGTTAGTGTTGAAAAACCATTTTCCCACTAGTGTTGGTGCAGGAAACCACTTTTGCACTTGTATTAGTGTGGAAAAACACTTTTCGCACTTGTGTTAGTGTTGAAAAACCACTTTTCGCACTTGTGTTAGTGTTGAAAAACCACTTTCGCACTTGTGTTGGTGCAGGAAACCACTTTTGCACTTGTATTAGTGTTGAAAAACCACTTTTTGCACTTGTGTTTGTGTTGAAAAACCACTTTTCGCACTTGTGTTAGTGTTGATAAACCACTTTTCGCACTTGTGTTAGTGTTGAAAAACCACTTTTCGCACTTGTGTTGGTGCAGGAAACCACTTTTGCACTTGTATTAGTGTGGAAAAAACACTTTTGCACTTGTGATAGTGTTGAAAAACCACTTTTGGCACTTGTGTTGGTGCAGGAAACCACTTTTGCACTTGTATTAGTGTGGAAAAAACACTTTTTGCACTTGTGTTAGTGTTGAAAAACCACTTTTCGCACTTGTGTTAGTGTTGAAAAACCACTATTCGCACTTGTGTTAGTGTTGAAAAACCACTTTTCGCACTTGTGTTGGTGCAGGAAACCACTTTTGCACTTGTATTAGTGTGGAAAAAACACTTTTTGCACTTGTGATAGTGTTGAAAAACCACTTTTCGCACTTGTGTTAGTGTTGAAAAACCACTTTTCGCACTTGTGTTGGTGCAGGAAACCACTTTTGCACTTGTATTAGTGTTGAAAAACCACTTTTTGCACTTGTGTTTGTGTTGAAAAACCACTTTTCGCACTTGTGTTAGTGTTGATAAACCACTTTTCGCACTTGTGTTAGTGTTGAAAAACCACTTTTCGCACTTGTGTTGGTGCAGGAAACCACTTTTGCACTTGTATTAGTGTGGAAAAAACACTTTTCGCACTTGTGTTAGTGTTGAAAAACCACTTTTCGCACTTGTGTTAGTGTTGAAAAACCACTTTTCGCACTTGTGTTAGTGTTGAAAAACCACTTTTCGCACTTGTGTTAGTGTTGAAAAACCACTTTTCGCACTTGTGTTAGTGTTGAAAAACCACTTTTCGCACTTGTGTTGGTGCAGGAAACCACTTTTGCACTTGTTTAAGTGTGGAAAAACCACTTTTCGCACTTGTGTTGGTGCAGGAAACCACTTTTGCACTTGTATTAGTGTGGAAAAACCACTTTTCGCACTTGTGTTGGTGCAGGAAACCACTTTTGCACTTGTATTAGTATGGAAAAAACACTTTTCGTACTTGTGTTAGTGTTGAAAAACCACTTTTTGCACTTGTGTTAGTGTTGAAAAACCACTTTTCGCACTTGTGTTGGTGCAGGAAACCACTTTTGCACTTGTATTAGTGTGGAAAAAACACTTTTCGCACTTGTGTTAGTGTTGAAAAACCACTTTTTGCATTTGTGTTAGAGTTGACAAACCACTTTTCGCACTTGTGTTAGTGTTGAAAAACCACTTTTCGCACTTGTGTTGGTGCAGGAAACCACTTTTGCACTTGTATTAGTGTTGAAAAACCACTTTTCGCACTTGTGTTAGTGTTGAAAAACCACTTTTCGCACTTGTGTTAGTGTTGAAAAACCACTTTTCGCACTTGTGTTAGTGTTGAAAAACCACTTTTCGCACTTGTGTTAGTGTTGAAAAACCACTTTTCGCACTTGTGTTGGTGCAGGAAACCACTTTCGCACTTGTATTAGTGTGGAAAAAACACTTTTTGCACTTGTGATAGTGTTGAAAAACCACTTTTTGCACTTGTGTTAGTGAGGAAAAACCACTTTTCGCCCTTGTGTTAGTGTTGAAAAACCACTTTTCGCACTTGTGTTGGTGCAGGAAACCACTTTTGCATTTGTATTAGTGTGGAAAAAACACTTTTCGCACTTGTGTTAGTGTTGAAAAACCACTTTTCGCACTTGTGTTAGTCATGAAAAACCACTTTTCGCACTTGTGTTAGTGTTGAAAAACCACTTTTCGCACTTGTGTTAGTGTTGAAAAACCACTTTTCGCACTTGTGTTAGTGTTGAAAAACCACTTTTCGCACTTGTGTTAGTGTTGAAAAACCACTTTTCGCGCTTGTGTTGGTGCAGGAAACCACTTTTGCACTTGTATTAGTGTGGAAAAAACTCTTTTCGCACTTGTGTTAGTGTTGAAAAACCACTTTTCGCACTTGTGTTAGTGTTGAAAAACCACTTTTCGCACTTGTGTTGGTGCAGGAAACCACTTTTGCACTTGTATTAGTGTGGAAAAAACACTTTTCGCACTTGTGTTAGTGTTGAAAAACCACTTTTCGCACTTGTGTTAGTGTTGAAAAACAACTTTTCGCACTTGTGTTAGTGTTGAAAAACCACTTTTCGCACTTGTGTTGGTGCAGGAAACCACTTTTGCACTTGTATTAGTGTGGAAAAAACACTTTTCGCACTTGTGTTAGTGTTGAAAAACCACTTTTCGCACTTGTGTTAGTGTTGAAAAACCACTTTTCGCACTTGTGTTAGTGTTGAAAAACCATTTTCCCACTAGTGTTGGTGCAGGAAACCACTTTTGCACTTGTATTAGTGTGGAAAAACACTTTTCGCACTTGTGTTAGTGTTGAAAAACCACTTTTCGCACTTGTGTTAGTGTTGAAAAACCACTTTCGCACTTGTGTTGGTGCAGGAAACCACTTTTGCACTTGTATTAGTGTTGAAAAACCACTTTTTGCACTTGTGTTTGTGTTGAAAAACCACTTTTCGCACTTGTGTTAGTGTTGATAAACCACTTTTCGCACTTGTGTTAGTGTTGAAAAACCACTTTTCGCACTTGTGTTGGTGCAGGAAACCACTTTTGCACTTGTATTAGTGTGGAAAAAACACTTTTGCACTTGTGATAGTGTTGAAAAACCACTTTTGGCACTTGTGTTGGTGCAGGAAACCACTTTTGCACTTGTATTAGTGTGGAAAAAACACTTTTCGCACTTGTGTTAGTGTTGAAAAACCACTTTTCGCACTTGTGTTAGTGTTGAAAAACCACTTTTCGCACTTGTGTTAGTGTTGAAAAACCACTTTTCGCACTTGTGTTGGTGCAGGAAACCACTTTTGCACTTGTATTAGTGTGGAAAAAACACTTTTTGCACTTGTGATAGTGTTGAAAAACCACTTTTCGCACTTGTGTTAGTGTTGAAAAACCACTTTTCGCACTTGTGTTGGTGCAGGAAACCACTTTTGCACTTGTATTAGTGTTGAAAAACCACTTTTTGCACTTGTGTTTGTGTTGAAAAACCACTTTTCGCACTTGTGTTAGTGTTGATAAACCACTTTTCGCACTTGTGTTAGTGTTGAAAAACCACTTTTCGCACTTGTGTTGGTGCAGGAAACCACTTTTGCACTTGTATTAGTGTGGAAAAAACACTTTTCGCACTTGTGTTAGTGTTGAAAAACCACTTTTCGCACTTGTGTTAGTGTTGAAAAACCACTTTTCGCACTTGTGTTAGTGTTGAAAAACCACTTTTCGCACTTGTGTTAGTGTTGAAAAACCACTTTTCGCACTTGTGTTAGTGTTGAAAAACCACTTTTCGCACTTGTGTTGGTGCAGGAAACCACTTTTGCACTTGTATTAGTGTGGAAAAACCACTTTTCGCACTTGTGTTGGTGCAGGAAACCACTTTTGCACTTGTATTAGTGTGGAAAAACCACTTTTTGCACTTGTGTTGGTGCAGGAAACCACTTTTGCACTTGTATTAGTGTGGAAAAAACACTTTTTGCACTTGTATTAGTGTGGAAAAAAAACACTTTTCGCACTTGTGTTAGTGTTGAAAAACCACTTTTCGCACTTGTGTTAGTGTTGAAAAACCACTTTTCGCACTTGTGTTGGTGCAGGAAACCACTTTTGCACTTGTTAGTGTAGTTAC